>NC_091321.1:1260000-1280000 GCF_038502225.1 Cherax quadricarinatus | reverse complement strand
TATCTTACAGTCTACCAGGGTGACAGTAAGTCTTAGTTACCTTACAGTCTACCAGGGTGACAGTAAGTCTTAGTTACCTTACAGTCTACCAGGGTGACAGAAAGTCTTAGTTACCTTACAGTCTACCAGGGTGACAGTAAGTCTTAGTTACCTTACAGTCTACCAGGGTGACAGTAAGTCTTAGTTACCTTACAGTCTACCAGGGTGACAGTAAGTCTTAGTTACCTTTCTGCCTACCAGGGTGACAGTAAGTCTCAGTTACCTTACAGTCTACCAGGGTGACAGCAAGTCTTAGTTACCTTACAGTCTACCAGGGTGACAGTAAGTCTTAGTTACCTTACAGTCTACCAGGGTGACAGTAAGTCTTAGTTACCTTTCTGTCTACCAGGGTGACAGTAAGTCTTAGTTACCTTACAGTCTACCAGGGTGACAGTAAGTCTTAGTTACCTTACAGTCTACCAGGGTGACAGTAAGTCTTAGTTACCTTACAGTCTACCAGGGTGACAGTAAGTCTTAGTTACCTTACAGTCTACCAGGGTGACAGAAAGTCTTAGTTACCTTACTGTCTACCAGGGTGACAGTAAGTCTTAGTTACCTTACAGTCTACCAGGGTGACAGAAAGTCTTAGTTACCTTACAGTCTACCAGGGTGACAGTAAGTCTTAGTTACCTTACTGTCTACCAGAGTAACAATAAGTCTTAGTTACCTTACAGTCTACCAGGGTGACAGTAAGTCTTAGTTACCTTACAGTCTACCAGGGTGACAGAAAGTCTTAGTTACCTTACTGTCTACCAGGGTAACAATAAGTCTTAGTTACCTTACAGTCTACCAGGGTGACAGAAAGTCTTAGTTACCTTACTGTCTACCAGGGTAACAATAAGTCTTAGTTACCTTACAGTCTACCAGGGTGACAGTAAGTCTTAGTTACCTTACAGTCTACCAGGGTGACAGTAAGTCTTAGTTACCTTACAGTCTACCAGGGTGACAGTAAGTCTTAGTTACCTTACAGTCTACCAGGGTGACAGTAAGTCTTAGTTACCTTACAGTCTACCAGGGTGACAGAAAGTCTTAGTTACCTTACTGTCTACCAGGGTGACAGTAAGTCTTAGTTACCTTACAGTCTACCAGGGTGACAGTAAGTCTTAGTTATCTTACAGTCTACCAGGGTGACAGTAAGTCTTAGTTACCTTACAGTCTACCAGGGTGACAGTAAGTCTTAGTTACCTTACAGTCTACCAGGGTGACAGAAAGTCTTAGTTACCTTACTGTCTACCAGGGTAACAATAAGTCTTAGTTACCTTACAGTCTACCAGGGTGACAGAAAGTCTTAGTTACCTTACTGTCTACCAGGGTAACAATAAGTCTTAGTTACCTTACAGTCTACCAGGGTGACAGAAAGTCTTAGTTACCTTACAGTCTACCAGGGTGACAGTAAGTCTTAGTTACCTTACAGTCTACCAGGGTGACAGTAAGTCTTAGTTACCTTACAGTCTACCAGGGTGACAGTAAGTCTTAGTTACCTTACAGTCTACCAGGGTGACAGTAAGTCTTAGTTACCTTACAGTCTACCAGGGTGACAGTAAGTCTTAGTTACCTTACAGTCTACCAGGGTGACAGTAAGTCTTAGTTACCTTACAGTCTACCAGGGTGACAGTAAGTCTTAGTTACCTTACAGTCTACCAGGGTGACAGTAAGTCTTAGTCACCTTTCTGTCTACCAGGGTGACAGTAAGTCTTAGTTACCTTTCTGTCTACCAGGGTGACAGTAAGTCTTAGTTACCTTACAGTCTACCAGGGTGACAGTAAGTCTTAGTTACCTTACAGTCTACCAGGGTGACAGTAAGTCTTAGTTACCTTACAGTCTACCAGGGTGACAGTAAGTCTTAGTTACCTTACAGTCTACCAGGGTGACAGTAAGTCTTAGTTACCTTACTGTCTACCAGGGTGACAGTAAGTCTTAGTTACCTTTCTGTCTACCAGGGTGACAGTAAGTCTTAGTTACCTTATAGTCTACCAGGGTGACAGTAAGTCTTAGTTACCTTACAGTCTACCAGGGTGACAGTAAGTTTAGTTACCTTACAGTCTACCAGGGTGACAGTAAGTCTTAGTTACCTTTCTGTCTACCAGGGTGACAGTAAGTCTTAGTTACCTTTCTGTCTACCAGGGTGACAGTAAGTCTTAGTTACCTTACAGTCTACCAGGGTGACAGTAAGTCTTAGTTACCTTACAGTCTACCAGGGTGACAGTAAGTCTTAGTTACCTTACAGTCTACCAGGGTGACAGTAAGTCTTAGTTACCTTACTGTCTACCAGGGTGACAGTAAGTCTTAGTTACCTTTCTGTCTACCAGGGTGACAGTAAGTCTTAGTTACCTTACAGTCTACCAGGGTGACAGTAAGTCTTAGTTACCTTACAGTCTACCAGGGTGACAGTAAGTCTTAGTTACCTTACAGTCTACCAGGGTGACAGTAAGTCTTAGTTACCTTACAGTCTACCAGAGTGACAATAAGTCTTAGTTACCTTACAGTCTACCAGGGTGACAATAAGTCTTAGTTACCTTACAGTCTACCAGGGTGACAGTAAGTCTTAGTTACCTTACAGTCTACCAGGGTGACAGTAAGTCTTAGTTACCTTACAGTCTACCAGGGTGACTAAGGTATTTGACACAGAATTAAAAGTACACTATTATTGATTATATTTTTTGTTCACTTCTGTCGCTCGAGAAACGTGTATACATATTTATTTTCAAGATTATTTTATATATATACATTTATATTTATTCTAGTTATAACTAACGCCAGTCACTAACCAGGTTAAGCTTACCACTTTACCTGGTTAAGTGCATATATCCTGCCACCAATACTGCTAGCAGGATATATACACTGAGAGTTGTATATCTCTCAGTGTACAGTATATACACTGAGACTTTTCTTTACGAATTAAATTATTCATGACTGATGGTGAACACGTGACACGGAACTTAATGACCCTCATGTAGTTGATGACCTTTTAACCTCCATTAACCCATCACAAGGGATATACGTACCTTTGTCTGGGAACTTTTACTTTAAATGGACACATATGTGGATAATTAAATTCTCTAACAAGACACCAAGACTGGCTGCACCAAGACTGGCTGCACCAAGACTGGCTGCACCAAGACTAGCTGCACCAAGACTGGCTGCACCAAGACTAGCTGCACCAAGACTGGCTGCACCAAGACTAGCTGCACCAAGACTGGCTGCACCAAGACTAGCTGCACCAAGACTGGGTGCATCAAGACTGGGTGCACCAAGACTGGGTGCACCAAGACTGGCTGCACCAAGACTAGCTGCACCAAGACTGGGTGCACCAAGACTGGGTGCACCAAGACTAGCTGCACCAAGACTGGCTGCACCAAGACTGGCTGCACCAAGACTGGCTGCACCAAGACTAGCTGCACCAAGACTGGCTGCACCAAGACTAGCTGCACCAAGACTGGGTGCATCAAGACTGGGTGCACCAAGACTGGGTGCACCAAGACTGGCTGCACCAAGACTAGCTGCACCAAGACTGGGTGCACCAAGACTGGGTGCACCAAGACTGGCTGCACAAAGACTGGCTGCACCAAGACTGGGTGCACCAAGACTAGCTGCACCAAGACTGGGTGCACCAAGACTGGCTGCACCAAGACTGGCTGCACAAAGACTGGCTGCACCAAGACTGGCTGCACCAAGACTAGCTGCACCAAGACTGGGTGCATCAAGACTGGGTGCACCAAGACTGGGTGCACCAAGACTGGCTGTACCAAGACTAGCTGCACCAAGACTGGCTGCACCAAGACTGGCTGCACCAAGACTGGCTGCACGAGGACTGGCTGCACCAAGACTGGCTGCACCAAGACTGGCTGCACCAGGACTGGCTGCACCAAAACTGGATGCACCAAGACTGGCTGCACCAAGACTGGCTGCACCAGGACTGGCTGCACCAAAACTGGCTGCACCAAGACTGGCTGCACCAAGACTGGCTGCACCAAGACTGGCTGCACCAAGACTGGCTGCACGAGGACTGGCTGCACCAAGACTGGCTGCACCAAAACTGGCTGCACCAAGACTGGCTGCACCAAGACTGGCTGCACCAAGACTGGCTGCACCAAGACTGGCTGCACGAGGACTGGCTGCACCAAGACTGGCTGCACCAAAACTGGCTGCACCAAGACTAGCTGCACCAAGACTGGCTGCACCAAGACTAGCTGCACCAAGACTGGCTGCACCAAGACTAGCTGCACCAAGACTGGGTGCATCAAGACTGGGTGCACCAAGACTGGGTGCACCAAGACTGGCTGCACCAAGACTAGCTGCACCAAGACTGGGTGCACCAAGACTGGGTGCACCAAGACTAGCTGCACCAAGACTGGCTGCACCAAGACTGGCTGCACCAAGACTGGCTGCACCAAGACTAGCTGCACCAAGACTGGCTGCACCAAGACTAGCTGCACCAAGACTGGGTGCATCAAGACTGGGTGCACCAAGACTGGGTGCACCAAGACTGGCTGCACCAAGACTAGCTGCACCAAGACTGGGTGCACCAAGACTGGGTGCACCAAGACTGGCTGCACAAAGACTGGCTGCACCAAGACTGGGTGCACCAAGACTAGCTGCACCAAGACTGGGTGCACCAAGACTGGCTGCACCAAGACTGGCTGCACAAAGACTGGCTGCACCAAGACTGGCTGCACCAAGACTAGCTGCACCAAGACTGGGTGCATCAAGACTGGGTGCACCAAGACTGGGTGCACCAAGACTGGCTGTACCAAGACTAGCTGCACCAAGACTGGCTGCACCAAGACTGGCTGCACCAAGACTGGCTGCACCAAGACTGGCTGCACCAAGACTGGCTGCACCAAGACTGGCTGCACCAAGACTAGCTGCACCAAGACTGGCTGCACCAAGACTGGCTGCACCAAGACTGGCTGCACGAGGACTGGCTGCACCAAGACTGGCTGCACCAAGACTGGCTGCACCAGGACTGGCTGCACCAAAACTGGCTGCACCAAGACTGGCTGCACCAAGACTGGCTGCACCAGGACTGGCTGCACCAAAACTGGCTGCACCAAGACTGGCTGCACCAAGACTGGCTGCACCAAGACTGGCTGCACCAAGACTGGCTGCACGAGGACTGGCTGCACCAAGACTGGCTGCACCAAAACTGGCTGCACCAAGACTGGCTGCACCAAGACTGGCTGCACCAAGACTGGCTGCACCAAGACTGGCTGCACGAGGACTGGTTGCACCAAGACTGGCTGCACCAAAACTGGCTGCACCAAGACTGGCTGCACCAAGACTGGCTGCACCAAGACTGGCTGCAACAGACTAACACATGTTAGTGGACATAATACAGTTTCTCTCCTTTTAATTCTGGTGATTCCGATCAATTTACCTTCATTTTAATGTCGGTGTCAACAACACGTTTCCGCTCTCTATTTAATGTTGTTGAGCCCAGCAAATTTCCTTCCTTATAAAACTTGTGGCCTCAACAAGCTACTCTCCTTGTAATGCTGGTGATCCCAACAACACCTGTATCATTGACACACATCGTCTGGTTCCATTACTGGTATAAATAAGAGCAAAATTATATTGCCATTATCTGGGCTCATGTTTGTGAGTTTTGGAAAAAGCTTGTCTAGCTCTTTATTGTTCCTCCTAATGTTGTACTGTTTGACGGAGCTGGTGAGACCATTGATGCAGTCACGGGTGTTGATGTTGGCAACCAGTGAGGTGCTGATGTTGGCAACCAGTGAGGTGTTGTTGTTGACAACCAGTGAGGTGTTGATGTTGGCAACCAATGAGTGAGGTGCTGATGTTGGCAACCAATGAGTGAGGTGTTGATGTTGATAACCAGCGAGGTGTTGATGTTGACAACCAGTGAGGTGTTGATGTATCATGATCATCATTTTTCGAATGTGTGGTTGGTGGCTTTCTGTGACCTGTGCAAGTTGATCACCCACTTGTCCATTTTGCTGTCAGTGTTACAACTCTAACATCAGTAGTAACTGACTGCCGTATCTTCTGAACTATCATAAACTCCACAGTGCAGGTATATTTACTAAAGAGTCTGCCAAAATAAGGTATACGATCATCAGAATGATAGCCTAATTTTTAAAGAATGTGAATGACATCAACGTAAGCTTAGCGTCAGCCCATAGTAGTACTAATAATGCAACGTTTATATAACAAGAGGCTTGTAACACGAGCCGCTTTTCTGATATTCAAGATGGTTTTTTACCTTGTAGAGTGGCCCAAGCCTAACTTAGCAGCCTGGAGCCTAGCATACTTCCTGCCGCCAAGGTAACCCCACGTTAGTTTAAATTCATCTAACCCTGTGAAGTGCTATGCAGCCCATGTGCAGTGGAGTGCTGTGCAGCCCATGTGCAGTGGAGTGCTGTGCAACCAATTAAAACCTATTCGCGCACCTCAAGAGATAGGCGCACCACAGTTTTAGAAACAATGTCTTAATGCATTAAAGACCCAAGAGGGGAATATCGTGATGAAAATAGAATCTTCCCCTTCCAGGAAGCATGGAAGTGCTACAACCTGGACGGTGTGGCTATACTCGAGTGTACTCATCTCCCTGTACTCAGTTTTTTTGTAACTGCAGTGGTCCAGGCTCAGCTCCTGGCCCTGCCTTTCAGATTAGCAGCTAATGTGGTTACTTCTCGCTTCGTGAGTACTAGCATACCGATTCATAAAGCATTGTATGGATCCGTCCTTTCACACATAAGAGGTATTACCAAGAGATCCCTGGCTATACTGAAGACACTGGCGTCTATCCTTCCCCACCATCCTGCAGTGCGATCAATGGCCTCCCACCCCTGCCTCCTCTTGTATTATCATTATTATAATTATAGGGCAGCGTTAGAACCATATGAGATATGCAACATCTGGAGAATGGGAGGTAATAAGGTTTAATTCAAGGAAGGGAAGAATAACTGCAATTAACTGGATCAAGAACTATTTACCAGCATCACGGTTGTCCCAGCTAAAGGACTACCACAGTGAAACTTATGGGTTTACCTCACTTATGTTGCTCACCTGGCAGGAAAAGTTGGTACCTGTGTGCTGAATGACTGTCGTGGGTCACATCTAGGGCTAAATGCTTCGTAAATGTGTTAGAAATCTTAGTCCTGCTGAGACCCATTTATTTTAACACACCGGCCGTCTCCCACACATGTAGGATGGCCCGAATAAGAGGAAACACTTTCACTATCAATTCTTCAATCATTGTCTTTCTAGGAGTGTGCTGACATCCCAGTTCAGATGAACTTCTGAACCGAAACATCTCCACCTGATCTTAAAAGTGCAGGCACTGTCCTTCCCACCTTCAGGAGTCAAGTTCGTCTAATCGGTTTCACTGAATACCTTCACAAATTTTATCCTGCTCACACTCCAACAACATATTAATTTTCCACACACTCTTGTCTAACAAACTCACATAACCTGTCAGATGTCCAAGCCCCTAGCACCTGAAACTTTCTTTATCCCCCTTCCCCCTTCCCCTCAGCCTTAAAAGCCTCCTACCCCTCCTCTCCACTCCAGATTTTTACGCCCTCATAGTCAACCTACTTTGTCCCATCCTTTCTACATGTCTAAACCACCTCAACACCCCCTCCTCATCTCTCTGAACAATACTTTCGGTAATCCAAAATCTTCTTCTAATCTCCAAGCTCGGAATTCTCAGCACAATATTCAAGCCAAATATTTCCCTCAGACATGGACATCACTGCCTCCAGCCTCCTCCTCGCTACAATGTTTGAAACTATGCTAATCACACACATAAAAGTATTGGTATCACTGTACCTTGGTACATCCCCAGGATCAGGAAACTATATCCTGGGCAAAATTCCAATGTGTAGAACAACTGCAACACTGTGAATAAATGGTTAAGTAAACCATACCAGTGTCCCATCTACGCGAATATACTGCACTATTATCAAGACTGATGGACTGAACACATCGACTCCAGGTTGAGGGACTGATTACCTTAAACTCCTCCTCAACTTTCATCTCTCTCTCTGCATTGAACTGAAGAAGCCACTTACCAGAGACACGTTACCAGAATAAAGATGTCCGTATGTTGCACAAGTGTTTCATTTATCAATTGCAACGGTGTGAAAATATTCTGGTGTTGGATACACGGGACTGACCATCCGGGGAGTGCCTGACCATCTGATCAGTCACTGACCATCCCGGGCAGTGACTGACCATCCAGGCAGTGCCGTGTATCTAACGTTGTTAAAAAGATAGTCAATCTATTGTTTATTATAATGAACCAAAAGGTCGAGGTTAACGTGAGTCCGAGAATCGTTAGCAAGTTAGAACGAGGTTGTTAGTGTAGACTGTGTTGTAACGAGGGTAGTTAAGGTGCGTGCCCCAGGTCATGATGGCTGGGGAGGGGGACTGAGGTCGCCAGGAAAAATAAAAAGATGAGGAGAAAAGGGCAAAAATGAGAAAAGGAAAAAATAGAAGGAAAATGGGAAAAATGAGAAAAGGGGGAAAATGATTAAGGAAAAGGGGAAAATGGAAAAGAGGAGGAAAAGAGGTGAAAGGCATGAGGAAAAGAGGAGAGGGGAAATGAGAAGGGATGAAATGGGGAGATGAAGAAAAGAAAGTCAGAGGTGTGATAGAAAATATGGAAATGAGGGAATACAGTAATACACCAGGATACAGTAATACACCAGGATACAGTAATACACCTGGATACAGTAATACACCTGGATACAGTAATACACCTGGATACAGTAATACACCTGGATACAGTAATACACCAGGATACAGTAATACACCAGGATACAGTAATACACCTGGATACAGTAATACACCAGGATACAGTAATACACCAGGATACAGTAATACACCTGGATACAGTAATACACCTGGATACAGTAATACACCTGGATACAGTAATACACCTGGATACAGAAATACACCAGGATACAGTAATACACCAGGATACAGTAATACACCTGGATACAGTAATACACCAGGATACAGTAATACACCTGGATACAGTAATACACCAGGATACAGTAATACACCAGGATACAGTTATACACCTGGATACAGTAATACACCTGGATACAGTAATACACCAGGATACAGTAATACACCATGATACAGTAATACACCTGGATACAGTAATACACCTGGATACAGTAATACACCAGGATACAGTAATACACCATGATACAGTAATACACCTGGATACAGTAATACACCAGGATACAGTAATACACCAGGATGCAGTAATACACCAGGATACAGTAATACACCAGGATACAGTAATACACCAGGATACAGTAATACACAAGGATACAGTAATACACCTGGATACAGTAATACACCAAGATACAGTAATACACCAGGATACAGTAATACACCAGGATACAGTAATACACCAGGATACAGTAATACACCAGGATACAGTAATACACCTGGATACAGTAATACACCAGGATACAGTAATACACCATGATACAGTAATACACCAGGATACAGTAATACACCTGGATACAGTAATACACCAGGATACAGTAATACACCTGGATACAGTAATACACCAGGATACAGTAATACACCAGGATACAGTAATACACCAGGATACAGTAATACACCAGGATACAGTAATACACCAGGATACAGTAATACACCAGGATACAGTAATACACCTGGATACAGTACTACACCAGGATACAGTAATACACCAGGATACAGTAATACACCAGGATACAGTAATACACCTGGATACAGTAATACACCTGGATACAGTAATACACCTGGATACAGTAATACACCTGGATACAGTAATACACCAGGATACAGTAATACACCAGGATACAGTAATACACCAGGATACAGTAATACACCAGGATACAGTAATACACCAGGATACAGTAATACACCAGGATACAGTAGTACACCTGGATACAGTAATACACCTGGATACAGTAATACACCAGGATACAGTAATACACCTGGATACAGTAATACACCAGGATACAGTAACACACCTGGATACAGTAATACACCTGGATACAGTAATACACCAGGATACAGTAATACACCTGGATTCAGTAATGCACCTGGATACAGTAATACACCAGGATACAGTAATACACCAGGATACAGTAATACACCAGGATACAGTAATACACCTGGATACAGTAATACACCTGGATACAGTAATACACCAGGATACAGTAATACACCTGGATACAGTAATACACCAGGATACAGTAATACACCTGGATACAGTAATACACCAGGATACAGTAATACACCTGGATACAGTAATACACCTGGATACAGTAATACACCTGGATACAGTAATACACCTGGATACAGTAATACACCTGGATACAGTAATACACCTGGATACAGTAATACACCTGGATACAGTAATACACCTGGATACAGTAATACACCAGGATACAGTAATACACCTGGATACAGTAATACACCTGGATACAGTAATACACCTGGATACAGTAATACACCAGGATACAGTAATACACCTGGATACAGTAATACACCTGGATACAGTAATACACCTGGATACAGTAATACACCTGGATACAGTAATACACCTGGATACAGTAATACACCTGGATACAGTAATACACCTGGATACAGTAATACACCAGGCTACAGTAATACACCAGGATACAGTAATACACCTGGATACAGTAATACACCAGGATACAGTAATACACCAGGATACAGTAATACACCAGGATACAGTAATACACCAGGATACAGTAATACACCAGGATACAGTAATACACCAGGATACAGTAATACACCAGGATACAGTAATACACCAGGATACAGTAATATACCAGGATACAGTAATACACCAGGATACAGTAATACACCTGGATACAGTAATACACCTGGATACAGTAATACACCAGGATACAGTAATACACCAGGATACAGTAATACACCAGGATACAGTAATACACCTGGATACAGTAATACACCTGGATACAGTAATACACCTGAATACAGTAATACACCAGGATACAGTAATACACCAGGATACAGTAATACACCAGGATACAGTAATACACCAGGATACAGTAATACACCAGGATACAGTAATACACCAGGATACAGTAATACACCAGGATACAGTAATACACCAGGATACAGTAATGTACAGCAAAGTTATCTTCTCAGTCGTCAACGACGGAAAGTGTAATTCAGATGTGTACGTGCAAATGTAATTATTTTATTCGTCAAATAATGTGAATTTTTTTTATCCTTGTTAATACATTTATGTAGATGAATACAATGATACTGTCAAGCAGACGACATCCCACAAACATTTATTCTCACTTTGAAAACATCAGTTTCGTTAAATCTTACGTCTTGACGTCTTGACGTAGACGTACCCTTTAATAAATTAATCACACCACAACTAAACAAGAAATACGAAGACATGCTAAATACTCTCATAACTGTTGGTGGCTACAACTGTCACTATGGTTCTAGTGTAAGAATAGTGAAGAGGAGGTATATATGACAACCATAATTGATTATTCAGAGCCCATGTTGGTAATATTAGTTAAGGAAAGTTTTCTCTGGATCTTGGAGCTCAAGCCAAACATAGCCATCAGAAATATTCTTGGCACCTGAAACTGAGAAGGATCTTAATATGAGGAAGGAACTTGGTATACCTAGTATCAGTGACAGAATTACTGAGAGTGACATTCTATTTGGTATTACAATGTTAGGAAATAAACCAGACAACATCATTACAAATATTTTGAACTGTATACACATAGATTTAAATGGATTGTGAAAAAGTACTGTATCACTGAGGTTAACAAGAGCAACTTTACGGAAGTTATGTTTATATAAAGTCACTTATCTGAGAACCCTTCCCAAGAAATTCATCACTGGTAATCATTTTCTTAAATCATTTGTGAAAGCAACTGCTCTACCTGGAGGGTGTTCCAGGGGTCAACGCCCCTGCGGCACACTTCTTGACTAGGGGTCCCGGTGGATCAGGATCTAATCAACCAGGTTGTTACTGATGGCAGCACGTAGTTCAAGGTAAGAACCACAGCCTGACTGGTCGGTTACTTTAGGTATTTGTCCAGCTCCTTCTTGAAGGCAGCCAGGCGTCTGTTGGTAAATTCTCTTATGTCTGGTTACTAGAGTGATATTAATAATATATCACAAATTATATACACTGATGGATCTAAGCAGAAATCTGTTAGCAGAGATGTGTCTGTTCACACTGTTGGTCACACTGTTAGTGACCCTCACACTGTTGGTCACACTGTTAGTGACCCTCACACTGTTGGTCACACTGTTAATGACCCTCACACTGCCGGTTATACTGTCAATGACCCTCACACTGTTGGTCACACTGTTAGTGACCCTCACACTGTTGGTCACACTGCCAATGACCCTCACACTGTTGGTCACACTGTTAATGACCCTCACTCTGCTGGTTATACTGTCAATGACCCTCACACTGTTGGTCACACTGTTAGCGACCCTCACACTGTTGGTCTCACTGTTAATGACCCTCACACTGCTGGTTATACTGTCAATGACCCTCACACTGTTGGTCACACTGTTAGTGACCCTCACACTGTTGGTCACACTGTTAATGACCCTCACACTGCTGGCTATACTGTCAATGACCCTCACCCTGTTGATCACGCTGTCAATGACCCTCACACTTGATCACACTGTCAATGACCATCACACTGTTGGTTATACTGTTAATGACCATCACACTGTTGATCACACTGTCAATGACCATCACACTGTTGGTTATACTGTTAATGACCATCACACTGTTGATCACACTGCCAATGACCATCACACTGTTGGTTATACTGTTAATGACCATCACACTGCTGATCACACTGTCAATGACCCTCACACTGTTGGTCACACTGTCAATGACCATCACACTGTTGGTTATACTGTTAATGACTCTCACTCTGTTATAAACAGCTAATCAATAATAATGGGAAAACTTCTCTGTACAATGTACATCGGAAAAACTGTCGTACCTTTATAAGGTGAAGCATTGTACAAAATATAATCTAGGCTGGTGCAATGCTTTTTAAACAAAATTCGGAAGAATCCTAAGCATTTGAAGATTTAAATAACACACCCAAAAATTTGTTTTAGTTTTCCTATACTTGTGATTCAGGTCAGTTGGAATAGATGTTTGTACGTCCGCCAGGGGTGAGGGGGGTCACGCATGCCTGGTGTACAACAACGCTCAGCACCTCAGTATGGCTGGTGCCGCCGCGGGGGGTGGATATATGCTGTCGATCAGCCTCACATAACTACTGAAATTACCTTCATCTACCCATCCATGTGCTGTGGCCGTCCAGTATAATTTTAAGTAAATGAAACATGGCGTGCCGGAGCCGCAGACTACACCGGAGGATGTAAACAGAAGAAAACGGCACGAATAACGGAAGTGAGAGCCAAGCTGAAGGTAAGAGTGACTCAAGCTGACGACGCTCTTACGAAATACTCTCTTTTATTCCTTCTAATTTTAAGGTTATTTTTTATTTCTTAACTTTGTAGCAGCGGCAGAACTTGATGACATTCAAGTTTAATAATTCTGAATTACTAGATTGAAATGTATGAGTGTGAAGATAAATGTGCGTACCAGAAGATAAAATCCATAGATGTTGCTGGCTGATAGACCCATAGATGTTGCTGGCTGATAGATCCATAGATGTTGCTGGCTGATAGATCCATAGATGTTGCTAGCTGATAGATCCATAAACGTTACTGACTGATAGACCCATTGATGTTGCTGGCTGATAGACCCATATATGTTGCTGGCTGATAGATCCATAAACGTTACTGACTGATAGACCCATTGATGTTGCTGGCTGATAGACCCAAAGATGTTGCTGGCTGATAGATCCATAAACGTTACTGACTGATAGACCCATTGATGTTGCTGGCTGATAGACCCAAAGATGTTGCTGGCTGATAGACACATAGATGTTACTGGCTGATAGACACATAGATGTTACTGGCTGATAGAGCCACGGATGTTACTGGCTGATAGATCCATAGACGTTACTGGCTGAAAGACCCATAAACGTTACTGACTGATAGACCCACAGATGTTACTGGCTGATAGATCCATAAACGTTACTGACTGATAGACCCACGGATGTTACTGGCTGATAGATCCATAGACGTTACTGGCTGATAGACCCACAGATGTTACTGGCTGATAGATTCCTAGATGTTACTGGTTAATAGATCCACAGATGTTACTGGCTAATAGACCCATAAACGTTACTGACTTATAGACTCATAAACGTTGCTACCTGACAGACCCATAGACGTTGCTAGCTGACATACCCATAAACGTTACTAGTTGACTGAAAAATAGACATTACTGGTTAATAGACCCATAGACGTTACTGGCTGATAGACGTAATTGGCATATAGATAGACGTTGCTATCTTACAGACCAATAGATGTTACTGAATGATAGACCCATAGACGTTACTGGCTGGAGACCCATAGACGGTACTGGCAGAAAGACCCGTAGACGTTATTGGCTGACAGATCCATAGACGTTACTGACTGATAAACCCATAGAAGATGCTGGCTGATAGACCCATAGAAGATGTTGGTTGATAGAAACATAGACGTTACTGGCTGATACACCCATAGACGTTATTGGTTGATAGACCCAGTGACATTACTAGCAGATATACCCACAGAGATTAGACAGGCAGACATTGTTATAGACTGGCAGACATTAGAAAGACAGGCAGATATTATTATACACAGGCGGACATTATTATGGACTGGTGGACATTGCTATTAGGCAGTCATTGCTATAGACAGGCAGACATTGTTATAGACTGGCAGACATTGCTACAGACAGATATTGTTAAACATAGGCAAGCACTGCAATAGACAGGCAGACACTCCAATTGGCAGGCAAAAACTGCAGTAGACAGACACTGCAGTAAACATGCAAACACTGCAGTTGAGAGGCAGACAAGCATTGCCGTAGACCGGCATACATTTCGATAGACGAGTTAATATGCAGTCAGACCCTTAGGAAGAGACATCGATAGACAAGTATAGAAGAGCAATATGCCCTAAGACAGCAGAGCACCAGCGATAGACAACCAGAAAGTACGATAGACAGGATGAGCAGGCCTACACTGCGGCAGGCAAGATAGACAGACAGACAATGCGATAGGCGGGATAAGCAGGCAAACGGTGCGTTGGGTGAGTTAGGTGGGGCGCAGTGCGATAGACACGGAGATTGGCTGGCTGGGGAGCCAGTGCGAAATGTAAGAGTATTAGCAGGAAGTCAGCAGCAGCGATCAGCGAGAGATGTAGACAGCACATTAGACAGTCAAGGGTATGATAGACGGGAAATTAGGATAGCTTATACATATCAGTGATACATAATGTAATTATTATATATGTATATGTTTACATTTTCTTCATTGGTGGATGACCTTGCCCAAAATTAACATGTTTCTTGGTGTGCGCCCTCTATGAGACGAAAACCTAATGAGTTCGATAGGCTGCTGGAGTTATTACTGGTGAAAGCAATGCTTTCTCTAGAAGATTTACAATGTTACAAAGCAACGCTGCTAGTTAGTCTTGGGGTAATAGCAGTTCACGGGGCAACAGTAATAGCATTATGGCCTCTCCTCATACACTGAATCATGCAGATTAGTGTGGGATACAGAAAGGGTGTCTGGTCTGGTTATTCAAAATTCAATATTTATTGATGGAGTAAGTCATTGAGTTATTATTGTAGAATCTTTTAGGAGTTCAGCTTCTCCCACACGACAGTCTCATATTTACAGCTTCATAGTAGAGAGAAAAGGTTCTCGGTGGTTGACAGCACATTTAAGGAATACTAAGCTCGCTGCCTAACAGTAAAGTCACCTTATTTATCGTC
The DNA here is from genome assembly GCF_038502225.1 of Cherax quadricarinatus. Classification (NCBI taxonomy): domain Eukaryota; kingdom Metazoa; phylum Arthropoda; class Malacostraca; order Decapoda; family Parastacidae; genus Cherax; species Cherax quadricarinatus. The sequence continues at coordinate 1,264,027 of NC_091321.1, read as the reverse complement.
CTCGACTCTGTTATTTGAATAGTTGTAACTCTAGCCGTTCCTGTTCACACCAAATACAGAAGCATCTGCGGAAGTGCATCGGCAGACCAGTTTGGCCTTCCTAGTCTCAGTCTTAGATCAGAAGGAAACAACGCAAGGCATGAAGGAGTCACTGATATTAAACGAAATCTTGCTACAAAACGTTGCCTCTTGCTGAGGAAACCCAAGGTAGGCAGACTCAGTGGGAGTTAGAAGCAACACGGAGTCACCAAGCTATCCTGGACACACGGTAAGCAGATACTGAGAGACTACACATATACATCCAGCTGAAAGAGGCGGTGGCGCCAACTTGGGAAAATGACGGTCTTATATACGTAATCCTGGCGACATATTACAGCATTATTGCAATAGGATCATTGACTCTTGACAAACTTAAGGAAAACCAAGGACCCCAGATCATCCAGCGTTCTTTTTAAAGACTCGGCATTGCGATCCAGAGATGGTCTGCAGCATACTATACACACAAACTGTCTACTGATATTACCGAATTCCTCATTTAAATACCCCAGAAAAAATGCGTAGTCTTTGAATGATGAAGAAACCCAAAGCTGCTTTTTATTTTGTTTTGCGTAGTATAGTTGTTTGATCGCTTGGGTGTAAAACAAGATCATCCTGTAAATACAAGTATGAGACAGCACTGCAAAACTTTCAACTCAGCATTTCAGCGCAGAAGTGTACCATGTTATGAACCTGTTGTCGCGGTCTACTCGGCACATTCCTCGTCATTATAGTGTCCTGAGCAGTACCAATTGGCCCATTAGAGCTATGCACTATTTTCTAACAGAATAATAAATTGTCATGGTAACAGATCATATCTGAGTACAGCTCCTCATAAAAACACCTGTTTCTTGATCACGCGAACACAACAGTCTGTTGTGTCACATCAATACATAGGTAAATTATTATTGTTTTCCTGTTATACAGTTAACCGAGTTAACCTTGAAAATGTTGATGTGACAATGAACGGACCAGTAGTGTTGATGCCATGATGAATGGTCCAGCAGTGTTATCTTGAATGGTCCAGCAGTGTTATCTTGAATGGTCCAGCAGTGTTATCTTGAATGGTCCAGTAGTGTTATCTTGAATAGTCCAGCAGTGTTATCTTGAATGGTCCAGCAGTGTTATCTTGAATGGTCCAGCAGTGTTATCTTGAATGGTCCAGCAGTGTTATCTTGAATGGTCCAGCAGTGTTATCTTGAATGGTCCAGCAGTGTTATCTTGAATGGTCCAGCAGTGTTATCTTGAATGGTCCAGCAGTGTTATCTTGAATGGTCCAGCAGTGTTATCTTGAATGGTCCAGCAGTGTTATCTTGAATGGTCCACCAGTGTTATCTTGAATGGCCCACCAGTGTTATCTTGAATGAACCAACAATATTGAAGCCATGATCAACGGACCAGCAGTGAACCAGCAATGAACGTGCCAACAATGTTGCTATCATAATGATCGTGCCAACATTGTTGCTATTATAATGATCGTGCCAGCAGTGTTGTCATAACAGACGTGCCAGCAGTGTTGTCATAATAAACGTGCCAACAGTGTCAAAATGATCGTGCCAACAGTGTTGTCACAATGAACGTGCCAACAGTGTTATCACAATGAACGTGCCAACAGTGTTGTCGTAATGAACGTGCCAGTGAGGTTAGCATGGGTCCCACAGTGGGGCCCATACTAACCTTTCTATTCTTTTTAAATATATTTAAATTCATGAATCTTACTGTAGCCACGTGGTCCAGTGGCTTACGCACTGACCTGGAGTTCTACGACTAACTCACCGTGAGTTCAGACCCCACCCGTTCCGTGGTAAGCCGGCTCATCAGCTCGTTGCTGACTAGCCGAAGGTCGTCCAGTCCTTGAAAATGCCTTAGGAGTTTTAAAAACATAATTTTAATACATTACAACGAGGTGTTATGGCAGTCCTGAGCCACACAGTTATCATGTGAATACTTTAAAGGTTCAAATACAAGCTTTTTCTCAAAATATTTATTGGTGTTATTGTAAGACGTAAAAAGCATGACGTGAGAGTAGTATTTTCTTATGACGTTTTTTACGAGCTTCTACAAAAAGAGGACACAATAAGTGGGTTGGTTGTGAGTGGCATTCCATGAAGGTGTGATGAATGTTGTGTAGGGAAGACATGTACTAACATTTACTAACGTAAATATATCTTGTTGGTATATGTACTGTATATGTTCAATAATAACCTACATGGGAACGGAAACTCGGAAGATGAATATGCCTGTATATTCCGACCCCCTGCTAGGGATCGGAATGTTTGTATCTGCTGAAGAAGACCCCAGTTAGGGGGTCGAAATATACAGACCAATAAATCATCCGAGTTTCTGTCTCCATTTGGGTTATTATTCAGCAATGACAAATGTTCATTATGCTTGCATTGGTTATTCACTGTATGTATACAATGTGTGTGTGTGTGTGTGTGTGTGTGTGTGTGTGTGTGTGTGTGTGTGTGGTGTCCCCCAAGAATGGAAGGTAAGAATTAGCATGAAAATAATTAGGGTAAGGACAGAGCATAGGGTAAAATAGGGAAAAACATAAGTGCAGCATCCCATTGTTTACATTGTGGCAGAGGACAACAACATCTGACTGCGGATTTTACATCAGCTGAAAGGATGATGGCGGGAAGATTATTACACTGAATGATAGCAGGAAGATACACTGGCTGATAGCAGAAAGATGCTTACACTGGCTGATAGCAGGAAGATGCTCTCGCTGGCTGATAGCAGGAAGATGCTCTCACTTGCTGATAGCAGAAAGATGCTTACACTGGCTGATAGCAGGAAGATGCTCTCGTTGGCTCATAGCAGGAAGATGCTCTCACTTGCTGATAGCAGAAAAATGCTTACACTGGCTGATAGCAGGAAGATGCTCTCGTTGGCTGATAGCAGGAAGATGCTCTCACTTGCTGATAGCAGAAAAATGCTTACACTGGCTGATAGCAGGAAGATGCTCTCGCTGGCTGATAGCAGGAAGATGCTCTCACTTGCTGATAGCAGGAAGAGAGGAAACATGATACCCACATAAAGACATGAAAGAATAGGCAAAGAATATTTCTTATCAGCAGTAACAGTAATAACATGGCGGTCAGAGTTAAATAATTGAGAAAAAGGAAGAAGCGAATTGATATTTTCTACTATTTTTTCCAGATTTGTTGACCAATGACATGATTTTAAAATTCGTACAATTCTTTGAAAGAGACAGCCAGCGCTGGAACCAATGCAAATTTAAAAAGTGATTATATTATATAATAAATAAATTATCGTAGACGGGAGTCCGTAAGTATGACTGTGTTGCTGTAGCTGTTAATACCACGCACACACACACACACACACACACACACACACACACACACACACACACACACACACACACACACACACACACACACACACACACACACACACACGTCTGTAAAGAATTTTGGGCTCAGAAAGGCCCGTCAAAGGCTTTGACATATGTAATGAATAAGATAAAATAACTTTAAGAATTGTTGTTTACTGATGAACTACCCCCCCCCCCCCGCCCTCCTCCCCCAAACAAAAACATGTTTTTGGGATGGTGGAACAAGAAAAAAAACATGGAAACCAAACACTACGGTAAGAAAAATTGTAATTCATTTTCTGGTGAATGAAAAAGTGAAGATTTGTTAACGTTGTCAGTGTTATTGTTTGTTTTCTTCGTTAGTAGTGTGTCTGTTGATGACATGTTTGTTCTTATATCTGGTAATTAAATAGTGGACGAGAAGTAAAGTTGGATGTAGTGTCTCTTGTCTGTCTCTAACTCTCTCTCTCTCTCTCTCTCTCTCTCTCTCTCTCTCTCTCTCTCTCTCTCTCTCTCTCTCTCTCTCTCTCTCTCTCTCTCTCTCTCTATCTCTCCCCTTCTCACTCCCTCTCTCCATCATTCCTCCCTTCCCATAATTCTTACCTCCCTTTCCAACCATAATTCCACTCTCCCCCACCACCTATGAGTCCT
>NC_091321.1:1237500-1255000 GCF_038502225.1 Cherax quadricarinatus | reverse complement strand
AAGGCTAAACTATAGTACGTATATGAATCAATTTATACAGTAAGTTACAATTTAGCGCTTGGTTTTAATTGCAATAATAATGATAATAATAATAATAATAATAATAATAATAATAATAATAATAATAATAATAATAATAATAATAATAATTTACACATGATGTAGAGATACTGATGAATAAAACATGTGCAACATCTGATCGTATTTACTGAGATATTTCGATGTTACTGCAAGCTGTATCTAATATGTTTGGGCTCTTGTATAGCGGAGGCTTGTATCCTTGAGCCAGCTGAGATGTGCAGGAACTGAGGACATCGTTACGTGTGAGTTTGAACCACTGGTGGAAGTATAGAAAATCAGGCTCATAAAGTGAGCTGTAGATTTAGCAGTGGAGTTGTAGAGTAAATTTCCGCCCTACTTTATGAGACTCGTCTACTTCAACCAGACGTCTTCAAACTGCTGCTCCTCTCCTGCACCTCACCGTCTTCACCTTCGTGCCACTGTTTGAGACTGATAAAGCCTGTTGCACAGGGAAAAAAAATTGTCAATAAAGACGCCCAGGTGTTACACACTAATTGTATTCATCAGCTAGGCTGTATTATTCCAGTAATTAACTGAAACAGAGATGCTAAGAGATGTAAGCGTCGCCAGATGTCTCAAGCAACTCGCATGAGAATATTGACCTCTACTCACCAGAGCAGTCACTGATCTCCCACCACACTAACCGCACATCAAAACAAAGGGCCGCACTCTTTCAAAACAGCTGAAATATTAACAGACTGCATTCTATATATCTTTCTGTGGGAAAGGATATAGCTTGATATGCGTAAACCCTGGTGGGTTTAGCTCTTATTTGTGATTGTAATAATAATTTATATACAACAACAAGCGTCCCAGGGAAAGCATGAGGGAAATTTTGTGAGTGATGCTGAGGACAGAGCTGGAGGTAGACGCCTGCGCTCCCACGAGGCTGAACCAGAAGTTTCAACCAGTGTTGGGTGTCAGGGTATAACCTCCTCTTCCAGGTATTACCCCAGCGTCTTATATATGATTTTAATGATTACGCTATGTTTGTTGCCTTTAGGCCTGATAAATAAATGTAATCAGTTACACCATAACATAAAGTCAATGTATTTACTAATACATAAAGGCGACAGACTCTTTGATACGTCATCAGAAAACGGAGACTCAGCCAGCGTATTGTAACATAGACAGTTTGATAATGTTTGCGTTCCTGTGTCACAGTCACACACTTGAGTTTCTTACTCAAATACTGAAGTTCATGACGAGGAGGATGTGGTCGCGTTCTGTTGATTCCTGAGGCAGCTTTCAGTATTGTAAATACCGCGGCTCATCCTTGGCTGATACCTAAGGCAGCCTTAAGGGCTGTAAATACCTCAACACATCCTCCTAAGTATACGTCCATATTTTTTATACTTCGTCTCACAAAGGTACGTAGAATTAAATGTAGCGACATACAAAATACTGAGAGGAATTGACAAGGTGGACAAAGACAGGATGTTCCAGAGATTGGACACAGTAACAAGGGGACACAGTTGGAAGTTGAAGACACAGATGAATCACAGGGATGTTAGGAAGTATTTCTTCAGCCACAGAGTAGTCAGGAAGTGGAATAGTTTGGGAAGCGAAGTAGTGGAGGCAGGATCCATACATAGCTTTAAGCAGAGGTATGATAAAGCTCACGGTACAGGGAGAGTGACCTAGTAGCGACCAGTGAAGAGGCGGGACCAGGGGCTTGGACTCGACCCCTGCAGCCTCAACTAGGTGAGTACAACTAGGTGAGTACACACACACACACATTAACTCCTGTACAATATTGATTTCTTGTAACAGTGTGTGTGTACTCAACTAGTTGTGCTCACATAATTGTGGTTACAGGGGTCGAGTCATAGCTCCTCGTGGGGCCAGGAGCAATGACTCCTGGCCTCGTCTCTTCATTGGTCGCTACTAGGTTACTCTCTCCCTGCTCCGTGAGCTTTATCGTACCTCTTCTTAAAGCTATGTATGGATCCTGGCTCCATTACATCACTTCTCAGACTATTCCACTTCCTGACAACTATGTGACTGAAGAAATACTTCCTGACATCCCAGTGGCTCACCTGAGTCTTCAACTTCCAACTTTAACCCCTTGTTGCTGTGTCCTATCTCTGGAACATCCTGTCTCTGTCCACTTTGTCGATTCCTCTCAGTACTTTATATCTTTATCATGTCCCCCCTATCCTTTCTGCCCTTCGGTGTCGTCAGGTTGATTCCCCTTAACCTCTCCTCGTAGGACATGCCCCTTATCTCTGGGACTGGTCTCTAATTTCCTGACATGCTTGAGCAGGTGTGAGTTCTAAACTGGTGCAGCATACTCCAATATGGGCCTGACGTACACAGTGTACAGAGTCTTGAACGATTCCTTGCTGAGATATCGGAGCGCCGTTCTTAGGTTTGCTAGGCGCTCATATGCTGCAGCAGTTATTTGGTTGATGTGCGCTTCAGGAGATATGTTCGATATTATAATCACCCCAAGATCCTTTTCCTTGAGTGGGGTTTGTAGTCTTCGGCCCCTCTAGACTGTACTACGTCTGCGGAGTATATGAGTGTGTGTGAATAAGAAGGAATGCGAGAGAGTGAACAGGAAAGAGGTAATGAAGTGAAGAAACTAGTGGAGAGATTAACATCAGCCATGCTTGCTCTGATAGCTACTAATCAGATCTCTGACATCCTCGCTGATTGCCTTACGTACATGCAAGATTATCAGTAGTCCCAGTAGCTGGATGGACTTAGTCTGACGCTAATGGATGGGGTCGAGGGGCAGCAGGAGTTCACTTCTATTCACTGACGGTGGAGATTGTAATATCATATATAACAACATACACACTCGCCCGTCCCAGGCAAGTCAGTCTCAAATCCAACCTACCCAGTATTCTCCACCTGACTTTCCACACTATATATATTCATGTACTCTTTACCCAGGTAGATCTGTTTCTGACTTGATAAAGTCCTCAGTGTGGACCAAACGTAGTGAATAAAGGATCGCATTGTACTGCACGTGTTTATTTTTCAGTTCAGTGACTTCCATGTCACAATAGGCAGTATAGAGGCGGACAGATAACAACGCCGTGTGACGTATCTTGCGTGATGTAATATGACTGGGTAAACAGCTAGCTTTTGTTCCCATTATATAACTCAGGCGAAATAGGGTAGCAGTACACTGCTGATGTATCCGATTTTGGTAATAAAAAATCTTATATGTATATTGAGAGTATATTTACATTCCTATTTTAGGGACGGATTATATTTGTTTCGACTGGTGGTGTAGAAGTGAACTGCAGATATAATGACCCTCGTGTAGTCGATAGGCTTTTAACTTGGTCCAAATGGCACACTGGCAACAAATGGCACACTGGCAACAAATGGCACACTGGCAACAAATGGCACACTGGCAACAAATGGCACACTGGCAACAAATGGCAGGAAAAGGGACATTATAGACAAAGCTTTTATTGGTGGCAACTTTTCGCTGTGCGTTGAGCTTCAACAAGCGTTGATAAATCTTGTTCCGGAATTAGTCTTTTCTTAATAAAAAAAAGTATTTTAACGTAACAAAGCAACTTGTGTGAGTGGCAACAACAGCCTGGTTGACCAGGCAAGCACCAGACAAGTCCGGCCCAAGGCCGGATAAAGCTCCTGGAGAGCGAAACGTTGCCACAATAAAATGTCACATTAGTTGCACTTGTGTCCTTTTACTTTACATATTGTCGGTAATTCTACCAACTTTATTATAAAGGTATATCAAAGGACTGGCTGAGTCGAGTTACATCAGTGACTTGGGTGTGTCTGTCACGTTACATCAGTGACATCGGTGTGTCTGTCACGTTACATCAGTGACTTCAGTATGTCTGTCACGTTACATCAGTGACTTCGGTGTGTTTGTCACGTTACATCAGTGACTTCGGTGTGTCTGTCACGTTACATCAGTGACTTCGGTGTGTCTGTCACGTTACATCAGTGACTTCAGCATGTCTGTCACGTTACATCAATGACTTCAGTATGTCTGTCACGTTACATCAGTGACTTCAGTATGTCTGTCACGTTACATCAGTGACTTCAGTATGTCTGTCACGTTACATCAGTGACTTCAGTGTGTCTGTCACGTTACATCAGTGACTTTAGTATGTCTGTCACGTTACATCAGTGACTTTAACATGTCTGTCACGTTACATCAGTGACTTTAGTATGTCTGTCACGTTACATCAGTGACTTTAGTATGTCTGTCACGTTACATCAGTGACTTTAGCATGTCTGTCACGTTACATCAGTGACTTTAGCATGTCTGTCACGTTACATCAGTGACTTTAGCATGTCTGTCACGTTACATCAGTGACTTCAGTATGTCTGTCACGTTACATCAGTGACTTCAGTATGTCTGTCACGTTACATCAGTGACTTCAGTATGTCTGTCACGTTACATCAGTGAGTGCAACACTCTGTGTACAGAGACTGGGACATTATTAGTGTACAGAGGATCGAACCTGCACAAGTCACGGCACGGATGGCCCGCACGGGCTTATCGCTTCATGAAACACAATTCGTTCTTCTACTAGTAAAATATTCCACGACAGTTACTTTGTTAAATGTTATATTTAGTATTGCTTGGTGTTGTCAGGGTAAGTCAGACCTTAGGGGACATTTAGTCTTGTCAGGGTAAGTCAGACCTTAGGAGACATTTAGTCTTGTCAGGGTAAGTCAGACCTTAGGAGACATTTAGTCTTGTCAGGGTAAGTCAGACCTTAGGGGACATTTAGTCTTGTCAGGGTAAGTCAGACCTTAGGAGACATTTAGTCTTGTCAGGGTAAGTCAGACCTTAGGGGACATTTAGTCTTGTCAGGGTAAGTCAGACCTTAGGAGACATTTAGTCTTGTCAGGGTAAGTCAGACCTTAGGGGACATTTAGTCTTGTCAGGGTAAGTCAGACCTTAGGAGACATTTAGTCTTGTCAGGGTAAGTCAGACCTTAGGAGACATTTAGTCTTGTCAGGGTAAGTCAGACCTTAGGGGACATTTAGTCTTGTCAGGGTAAGTCAGACCTTAGGAGACATTTAGTCTTGTCAGGGTAAGTCAGACCTTAGGAGACATTTAGTCTTGTCAGGGTAAGTCAGACCTTAGGAGACATTTAGTCTTGTCAGGGTAAGTCAGACCTTAGGAGACATTTAGTCTTGTCAGGTTAAGTCAGACCTTAGGAGACATTTAGTCTTGTCAGGGTAAGTCAGACCTTAGGGGACATTTAGTCTTGTCAGGGTAAGTCAGACCTTAGGAGACATTTAGTCTTGTCAGGGTAAGTCAGACCTTAGGGGACATTTAGTCTTGTCAGGGTAAGTCAGACCTTAGGAGACATTTAGTCTTGTCAGGGTAAGTCAGACCTTAGGGGACATTTAGTCTTGTCAGGGTAAGTCAGACCTTAGGGGACATTTAGTCGTGTCAGGGTAAGTCAGACCTTAGGAGACATTTAGTCTTGTCAGGGTAAGTCAGACCTTAGGAGACATTTAGTCTTGTCATGGTAAGCCAGACCCTAGGGGACATTTTGTCTTGTCATGGTAAGCCAGACCCTAGGGGACATTTGGTCTTGTCAGGGTAAGTCAGACCTTAGGGGACATTTAGTCTTGTCAGGGTAAGCCAGACCTTAGGGGACATTTAGTCTTGTCAGGGTAAGTCAGACCTTAGGAGACATTTGGTCTTGTCAGGGTAAGTCAAACCTTAGGGGACATTTGGTCTTGTCAGGGTAAGTCAGACCTTAGGGGACATTTGGTCTTACAAAAGTCGGACTTAGCGAAGCATTTAGTGCCAATTGCTTTAAAAAAAAAATCATTGTGAATATAAAAATTGTTGGGTGAGAGTGGAGAGTGGAGTGGAAAGCTATGACCATTTCTGCTTTATTTTCTGCTGGTACAAGATGAATGGTTATTGGTGGCTGTAGAGTGTTCTCGGGGTATGTTCTTTTATATCGGACACATACAGTGGTGTAGGGGTGTTGATTGTCTCCCTTTCACTGTTATTCTCGACGTTTTCCATTTGTAAGTTAAGCATTACCTGGGATCATTGCCGCTTTACTGATGTTCTAACATCTTTTCCTCCCAGAATCTCACATGACGAAGAACAGAAAATCGCAACACCGTATACCTAGAGTATACCTGGAGGGGAAGGGGTGGGTTCAGGGGTCAACGCCCCCGCGGCTCGGTCCGTGACCAGGCTGGAACAATTCACCAAAACCCCGTTCTTAGCAGTGACACTTTATGATGACGTTTCCCTCAGTCCTGGACCATTGTCAGGTCACATCTGACTTGACAATGAACCATCACGGTGGGAAATGTTACCGTGAGGTTCCTCTGCTAAGTGCGGGTGTTTGGTGAACTCTCGGGACGTTCAGCAACGATAGATACTAGCTAGTCGCGTTAATAAATGTACCTGTAATTTCCCGAGAAAGTAACACATACAGGTTATAGAGGCGTAATACACGATGTCTGATTTGTGGGAATTTTGCTGCTCTTAAAATAACTTACAAAACTCACTAACATATTCCCTTTGAAAGCTTAATGATTAATTTACCTGTCTTGTTGGGGTTCTCCGATATTACGTTGAACCATCTAAGGTTCTTTATTACAACCATTTAAGGTTCTATTGTAATTTAAGATGAAAATTATGAATTTACAATGCCAGGGTTAGGAAGGGTGTGTTAGTGTTGAGGATTCCTGTTCTGGCTGTATGGATTTCTTTTGTCCTGGTGTGAATATTTAGCATTGTGGATGTAAAGGTTGAAACCTGCGCTTCATATGGTGCTGTTCTGGAACTATCACCGTCAAGGTGTGTTACTAACCTGGGGGTGATATAGTTCCACGACGGTAGTGGTCCAACTGCTGGTTAGTTTCCAGTGTCTGGAAGATTCACAGATGTGAGAGGTTTTTGGAAGATGCGCAGGTGTGAGAGGTATATCTGGTGGGTTTTTTGGGAATGGTGATGAGAATTACTCTGGAGCGACGAGAATGTCTTGGATGTGAGAAATGAAGAGAAAGATAACTTGTAGGTTACCAGTAGTAGCTTCCTGGGGTCACCGCCCCAGCGACCCGGTTCCAGACGAGGCCTCTTGTTGCTGGCCTGATCGATCAAGCTGTTGATTATTATTATTATAATTATGGGGAGCGCTAAACCTGTAGGATTATACAACGCATGTGGGGGGATGGAAGGTATTTAGGCTCAATTCAAGGAACCGGAGCACAGATCCAATTCCCTAGATCAAGAGCCCCTCACCAGTGTCAACAGCTTGACCCCTTGAGGGGTCAAGCCGTTGATGCCTACTGACCGCAGCCCATCTTAGGCACCACAGCCTGGCTAATCAGGAAGTGCTGTAACGAATTTATCAAGTTTATTCTTCGAAGATAGCCAGAGGTCTGTTGGTAATCCTCTTATGCATGAGAGGAGAGGTGTTAGAGTCGTGGTCCCTTAACACTTACTAAGTTCTGCGTGTACTCTCGTTTCTCTGCTTTTCACTCCAGGGTATCCTGCACCTTCTGCCAAGCCACTTATATTCATATGTAGTATTTTCGCGTTACATATTTAGGACTAATCCCTCCAGAATCTTCCAAGTGTAGATTATCACGTATCTTTCTCGCCCATGTTTCAGTGAGTACACTTCGAGAGATTACAGGGTTTCCTAGTTATTTAAGTGTTCGGCTGAGTTTATGTGAGCTGTGAAGGTTCACTATACAATTTCTAGTTCTGCAGTTTCGCTTGCCTTGTAGGAAGCCGTTAGTACACAGCAATATTCCAACCAAGAGAGAAGGAACGACTTGAAGAACATCATCATTGGCTTAGCACTCTTGTTTTGAAGGTTCTGTTCATCCAGCTTCTCTTAATAGTAGTTGGTTATAAGTGGAACTTAAGCTGGGTGATATTCGGGGGATCAAACTTTCACACCATCTGATAAATGGTGGATACTTAGGTGTTGTTCACCGCAAAATGACGCAAGTGATGAGTTTATCACATACCTTATCAATACAAATTGTCGCAGAGTAACCGTCAGTCTGGCTGATAAGTGTACATCAGCTGACATTATTCACTTGACAGTAATACATCAGGCTGGGCTGCAGGGGTCAAAGAGCCCTCGAAACTGACCACAGGTAAATCACATGTAAAACCCATTGTCCACTGTATGATTAATTACGGTTCGGTTTATGCCGTTTTACTGATGTTACCAACGGCTACCGTTTCTTTAATGTTTACATTACAGCTTATCCAATACTGGCCCGGCGACAAAGCTTTCTGGGTACGAAGTATAAAATAATTCAGACAATAACGAAGTTCAACCTCAGAGTACCAACACACCAGGTACTGAAGAGGTACTCTCTATTTCACTAAGATGTGCTCGTGTATATCATCAAATGTACTTGTGTAAATCATGAGAGGTATTCATATGTCTTGTGAATAGTTGGCGTGTATATCATGAGAGGTGTTCACTGACGTATATCATGAGAGGTGTTCACTGAGGTATATCATGAGAGGTGTTCACTGAGGTATATCATGAGAGGTGTTCACTGACGTATATCATGAGAGGTGTTCACTGAGGCATATCATGAGAGGTGTTCACTAAGGTATATCATGAGAGGTGTTCACTGACGTATATCATGAGAGGTGTTCACTGAGGCATATCATGAGAGGTGTTCACTAAGGTATATCATGAGAGGTGTTCACTGACGTATATCATGAGAGGTGTTCACTGAGGCATATCATGAGAGGTGTTCACTAAGGTATATCATGAGAGGTGTTCACTGACGTATATCATGAGAGGTGTTCACTGAGGCATATCATGAGAGGTGTTCACTAAGGTATATCATGAGAGGTGTTCACTGACGTATATCATGAGAGGTGTTCACTGAGGCATATCATGAGAGGTGTTCACTAAGGTATATCATGAGAGGTGTTCACTGACGTATATCATGAGAGGTGTTCACTGACGTATATCATGAGAGGTGTTCACTGAGGTATATCATGAGAGGTGTTCACTTTAGAGCTGACGATCAAGAATCTCATTAAGGAAAGTATTAGCTTTAAACAAGTCACTGTATCATTGAACGTTAAACTGGTGTCGTCGGTCTTAAATGACACTAAACCCACCACATTAATGAGTGAGGGGCACTTAACCTGTAAGGGTTATACAGCCCCTGAGGAATGGCAGGTAATTAGGCTTGTTACATGAGAAGCGTAGCTCAAGATTCCTCGACTATGGAGTCCTTCACTAGCAGAAAGGCACACTATGAACCACCATCACTCCCTTGAAAATGACATGGTTAGAATCATAACCATAATTTTTAAGGGGGTGGACCGGCAAGCCAAAGGAAGGCCTCGGTCAGATGACCAAAAGCTCCAGCTGCGGGGTCATCACATAACTAAGACCCGCGTCAGGGAACACTTGTTCTGTTTCCTGACAAATCTTACCTAACCTAACCCTCCTTGAAGGCAATTAATACGGAAAGATAACTCTTTTTCGCGGTAATAAGAGCGTGAACCCCAGGCTCAGGTGTTCCCTTCCTCCACTACACGTCATAATGGACGCGTCCTTCATATTTACCATAAATCAGCTGATCAATATAAACATAAACAAGGTCGGGGTGTGAGGCGAGGCAACACTCTCCACCATCAACGTTATTTACAATTATTTTTCTCTCGCTCTTTACTACCCGGAAATTATTATTATATATTTTGAATACATCTTAATGTGTATATCGTTTTAAATAACATATCTGAAAACTTATGAGAGGAATGAATGGAGTTTTATATATTGCTGGTGCAAGTGAATTGACGTTACGATTCAAGGGGACAACCGTACTACTGTGTCAAGACTTTTTTTACTCTATTTTTTATGTGTTTGTTATCAACACGCGAGGTTTGTATGTTAATAAATATTATTATTGCAGGCTCCTTTTTTTTAACTAAAGTATTTTTATAGGTTTAGTTTAAAAGTTTGTACTTTTATTTACAAGCTGAAAGCTGTTACCTACCTCAGCTCATTTGAAAGCCTTCCCTAGTATTATATTTGCCTTATATTTTTATTGTTATGGAGCATACAAGTAGGGAGCAGGGTGAAGTTGGAGCCTTCTGTGGGTCAGAGATTTCATGTGATCAACAGATTTTATATGTACATTGGCTATACTGGCCTTGTACATAATAATAAGGCCATCCACATCTTTCTGGAATGACAGATCGATCCAGGGTCCAGGCGAGAAAAAGTCATCTTGCACGCTTTTCAATTCTGTCTAGAAATCGTAGATGAGATGGAGGGCAGGCAACCTAAGACAGTGGAGCATTCTCAAGCTGTGTGCGCCCTTGTGCCTCCTATAGAGTTTTGCAGCCTCAACTGTCGAGCAGGTACGAGATTCTCCTTAGTGCTGTTAGCTTCTTGCCTGCTTTGCTTGCAAGATTTACCACGTGATTATTCATAGAAATTTTGGAGTCTAATTTCACCTCTAGAATATCCACTTCGTCCCTGGGCTTCAACACTCTGTCATTCATTCTTACCATTGCTCCAGAATATACATCGTGCTGCCTAGACACTATCGTCATTCATGTTTTCTCGGAAGGATGTATAACCTGCTATTATTGTCCTCAGGCTGATACAGACGTAAACTGGTGATTGATGTGCCTGAGAGCAGCGCGGCTGGGATTTACTCTCTTGCCTCAGTAAATATCAGAGAACAGTCATTTGCATAGGCATGGATTCTGGGATGAGTTGAAGGCCATTCAAGTAGACATTCTATAACAATGAGCCAACCAAACTTCCTTGTAGACCTGTCACCGGCTGAGTGACTTGTAGACTGTCCCACTGAGAAACTGTGAACCACTTTACTTGAAGGTAGTAAGGAGATGTAGTGCAGAGCTGGAGACTCCTAGTGCTTGCAGTTTTCCCAAGAGTCCCTGGTGCCATATTCGGCTGAAGGCACCAATAAAGTCCAGTGCTCTAACACCTAATTTTGGATTCGTCTAGTGACTAGTGCCACATAGTGGAGAGGCTTAACAGGAGAGCAGCTGTAGAGCGATATTTTCTGAAGCCATATTGACGGTCAGTTAGCAGTTATGTTAGCTGGTCTGCACATATACTCAACAATCTTGGGTTCACCTTATCTTGGCCCACAGCCTTATCCTGCCTTATTGTCACCACCGACAACTTTGATGCAGTTTTTTGCGGATAATAAAAGAGATTCCTATGCTGGATTAGGGACTTGCATCTCGGCAGCAACTGGGTTGGCCTTTTTTCGATTGCTTGTAGAGTCAATCCCATCCAGCCAATTTTCAGGGGGAATGATTTCATCAGGTGAATATCCTCGTCCTTGACCTTGAAGCATCACTGGTATTAAATCCCCTCATAATTCTCTCTCTCTCTCTCTCTCTCTCTCTCTCTCTCTCTCTCTCTCTCTCTCTCTCTCTCTCTCTCTCTCTCTCTCTCTCTCTCTCTCTCTCTCTCTCTCTCTCTCTGCCAGTTCATGGTGGAGGGAACAGAGTGACATATATAAGTGATGTCTCAAAATACAGTATGCGTAGAAAAAGTTATATGGTAGAGAACTGTTATAAGTAAAACTATTAGGTATGATAACTAAGATGAATTATTGAAAAAAGTTAATATTGCTTTGTTTATATGGCAGTGAGCACTCGGTGACACCACAACTATAACTACACCGCTGGAAATCTACTGAATGGATGGATGGATGGATGGATGGACACACTAACAAAATGGAAACAAGTCAGGTTAGGCTGGAAAGATTGGCTGAAAAAAAAAATACATAACGAAAATGTAACTTGGAAAACTGAAATAAAAAATGTAGTGAATATTTCAACTCAACAAATGAATAAAAAATTACAAGAGTAAATGATTTTACAAGAGTTTGGAAGTAGATGAGAAACTGGTGAGAAAAGAAATTAGGAATTTAGTTGAGATACTAAGCTCGGAAGATTACAAAACTAAAATAAAAAGTATTAAGATGATTTAGCTTGAAATATAGATCACAGAACTCTTATTGCAATGTATTTCAACGCTTTAGCGATACTTAAGAACATAAGAACATAAGAACGAAGGAACACTGCAGAAGGCCTACTGGCCCATGCGAGGCAGGTCCAAGTCTCCTACCGGCTTAAGCCAATGCACCCAACCTAGTCAGGTCAGGTCACATTGACTTAAGGGAGGAACACGGCAACCGACCTGGTAGCACAAACTATCAGGTCTAACTCACACCCACCCACATCTACTCATGTATTTATCCAACCTATTTTTAAAGCTACACAACGTTCTGGCCTCTATAACGGTACTTGGGAGTTTGTTCCACTCATCCACAACTCTATTACCAAACCAGTACTTTCCTATATCCTTCCTGAATCTGAATTTTTCCAACTTAAAACCATTGCTGCGAGTCCTGTCTAGGCTAGATATTTTCAGCACACTATTTACATCCCCTTTATTTATTCCTGTCTTCCATTTATACACCTCAATCATATCCTCCCTAATTCTACGTCTTTCTAGAGAGTGCAGTTTCAGGGCCCTTAGTCTATCCTCATAGGGAAGGTTTCTGATACATGGGATCAACTTTGTCATCCTCCTTTGTACATTCTCCAGAGAATTTATATCCATTCTGTAATACGGTGACCAAAACTGTGCAGCATAATCTAAATGAGGCCTAACCAAGGATATATAGAGTTGAAGAACAACCTGAGGACTCCTATTATTTATGCTTCTTGATATGAAGCCAAGGATTCTATTAGCTTTATTGCGAACACTTATGCACTGTTGTCTTGGTTTCAGATTACTGCTAACCAGAACTCCTAAATCTTTTTCGCAATCCGTAATATTAAGATTACATTATTTAGTTTATATGTGGCTTGGTTATTGTCCTGTCCAACATTTAGAACTTTGCATTTGTCTATATTAAACTGCATCTGCCACTTCTCCGACCACTGCATCAGTCTATTCAAATCTTCCTGGAGTCCTCGAATGTCCTCGTCAGAATGAATTCGACGGCCTATTTTGGTGTCATCGGCAAACTTGCCGATGTCGCTCTTTATGCCCTCATCTATGTCGTTTATGTAGATTGTGAACAGCAGGGGGCCCAACACTGACCCCTGTGGAACACCGCTCGTGACACTTCCCCACTCTGATTTCTCCCCATTTATGCAAACTCTCTGCTGCCTATTTGTCAACCATGCCTCTATCCAGGAAAAAATTTCTCCTCCTATTCCATGTGCTTTAATTTTCCTCAATAGTCTCTGATGTGGGACCCTGTCAAAAGCCTTACTGAAGTCCATATACACAATATCATATTCATTACCATGATCTACCTCCTCAAATACCTTAGTGAAAAAAGTTAATAAATTCGTAAGGCAGGAACGCCCCTTTGTAAAACCATGCTGAGATTCGTTGATTAATTTATGCTTTTCAAGGTGGCTACGAACTGCCTCGGCAATTATTGATTCCATAAATTTTCCCACTATGGAGGTTAGGCTTATTGGTCTATAGTTCGAAGCTAAGGACCTGTCACCTGTTTTGAAAATAGGTATCACATTTGCCATTTTCCACTTATCTGGCACCATGCCAGTTTGTAGTGATATGTTGAAAAGATTAGCCAAAGGTGTGCTAAGCTCCTCTTTACATTCCTTTAGAACCCTTGCATACAGTTCATCAGGGCCTGGGGATTTGTTAGGTTTTAATTTATCTATTTGCCTAAGGACCATGTCACTTGTGACCCTAATAGTGCACAGTTTATTATCGTCCTGTTCTACATAATTTATCATTACTGGAATATCGCTGGTATCCTCCTGTGTAAAAAACTGAGAGGAAGTATGTGTTAAAAATTCTACACATTTCCTTATCACTGTCAGTGAGCTGACCCGAGGAACTTTTGAGTGGGCCTATCTTGTCCCTGATCTTACTTCTGTATACCTGAAAGAATCCTTTTGGGTTAGTCTTCGATTCTCTTGCAACCATTAATCTCCAGGGTGATGGTAAATGATTTGTCACCAAATTCTGATCTCAGTATTACAGAATGGATATAAATTCGTTAGAGAACATTCAGAGAAGAATGACAAAATTAATCCACTGCATAAGAAGTCTTCCATACGAAGAAAGATTGAATTCCCTTAACCTACATTCTCTTGTAAGACGTAGAATGAAGATAAAAGTGAGGAAGATGTTTAAGAGTAGCAGGATCGTACCGACCAAGTAAATATTTTCTCAAAAATACGATCGTGATCAGGGCCTTTGATGGGTAATTTATTTCCCAGAGTGTACTGTCAGCACCAAAGCTCCCTCCCCCAAGGTTCAGCTTGGATGGACCTCTTCAGTACACTCTCAATTAGTATTCATGGCTTGACATCGAGGTCTGAGTCAACAGACTTTAAGAGAGAACAAGAGAAGGCAACACACCGGTAATATTAAACCTGCTATTTGCTCGAGCAGGGAAACAAGTCTTCAGAAAACTTGAAGAGAGTGATCGTATCTTTATTGGAAATAATACATGTTTTTTGAATATGATAGTAATATGCAGTACAGTCGCAAACAGGCGATTTTAAAAGTGCAGAACAAGCCACATGGGGAGGGGAATCTAGCACTAGATCTTTCTCACTCTCGTGCGTCGTCAGGAGCTATATAATCAGTGGCATATCATGTCACTGTGACATGGGATGCTACTAACACCTTCTGCCTTACCTCAGAAAATTTCCCCTCCTATCTGTTGTTGTCTTGCAACATTGCATAGCTGCTGACGACGCACGAGAGTGAGAAAGTTCTAATGCTAAAAATTTCCATCCCCATGTGGCTTGTTGTACAGGATAACAATATAATTTATTTGAAAATAATGATAGACAATATTTCAGAAAAACCGAACAATATATAATATGAGAGAAATATAGATGACTCAAACAAACTTCCGTAACTTATATTAAATTGGAAACAGTTTGTTTTAAAAGTGATATAAGAAAAAAAATAATGATGTAGCGGAAGGTGATGAGAGCTGTGACTGTGATAATGAACTATTAACAAATACACGAAATGTGATAATTAAAAGACTTACCAGCAATTGACACTGGTCAAAAATGATTTCTCGAGTGAAGGAAGAGAAGAAAATCTGAAGCAGAAGTAGTAGAGAAGAGAGAAAGGTTAGAACTGAAACAGATATAGTAGAGAAGAGAGAAAGGTTAGAACTGAAACAGATATAGTAGAGAAGAGAGAAAGGTTAGAACTGAAACAGATATAGTAGAGAAGAGAGAAAGATTAGAACTGAAACAGATATAGTAGAGAAGAGAGAAAGATTAGAACTGAAACAGATATAGTAGAGAAGAGAGAAAGATTAGAACTGAAACAGATATAGTAGAGAAGAGAGAAGGATTAGAACTGAAACAGATATAGTAGAGAAGAGAGAAGGATTAGAACTGAAACAGATATAGTAGAGAAGAGAGAAAGATTAGAACTGAAACAGATATAGTAGAGAAGAGAGAAAGATTAGAACTGAAACAGATATAGTAGAGAAGAGAGAAAGATTAGAACTGAAACAGATATAGTAGAGAAGAGAGAAAGATTAGAACTGAAACAGATATAGTAGAGAAGAGAGAAAGATTAGAACTGAAACAGATATAGTAGAGAAGAGAGAAAGATTAGAACTGAAACAGATATAGTAGAGAAGAGAGAAAGATTAGAACTGAAACAGATATAGTAGAGAAGAGAGAAAGATTAGAACTGAAACAGATATAGTAGAGAAGAGAGAAAGATTAGAACTGAAACAGATATAGTAGAGAAGAGAGAAGATTAGAACTGAAACAGAAATAGTAAAGAAGAGAGAAGATTAGAAATGAAACATAAATATTAGAGAAGAGAAAGATGAAACAAAATCTTTTATTCAAGTTTATAAAAAATAACTAAATGTTAAAGACAAAATATGAAGAATAAATAACGACCACAAATTCATTGGAATGGAAGAGGAATTGTGAGGTATTAAACAGTAAGTTTAAGAGCGTTTGTGAAAAGATGATTTAAATGTAAAAGACTTTAATGTCAAACACCAAGTTGAAATGGAGAATAATGAAATAACTAAAGAGAAGGGAAATGAAATAAATTGTGATTACTATCAGGAAAACAGTGTTACCAGACAGGATAACAACAGTGGGTTTAAGAGAATGTTTATTAAGGTTATACTGTCAGAATATCACAATGGGTTTAAGAGAATGTTTATTAAAGTTATACTGTCAGGATATCACAATGGGTTTAAGAGAATGTTTATTAAAGTTATACTGTCAGGATATCACAATGGGTTTAAGACAATGTTTATTAAAGTTATACTGTCAGGATATCACAATGGGTTTAAGACAATGTTTATTAAAGTTATACTGTCAGGATATCACAATGGGTTTAAGAGAATGTTTATTAAAGTTATACTGTCAGAATATCACAGTGGGTTTAAGAGAATGTTTATTAAGGTTATACTGTCAGAATATCACAGTGGGTTTAAGAGAATGTTTATTAAAGTTATACTGTCAGAATATCACAATGGGTTTAAGATAATGTTTATTAAGGTTATACTGTCAGAATATCACAGTGGGTTTAAGATAATGTTTATTAAGGTTATACTGTCAGAATATCACAGTGGGTTTAAGAGAATGTTTATTAAGGTTATACTGTCAGAATATCACAGTGGGTTTAAAAGAATGTTTATTAAGGTTATACTGTCAGAATATCACAGTGGGTTTAAGACAATGTTTATTAAGGTTATACTGTCAGAATATCACAATGGGTTTAAGACAATGTTTATTAAGGTTATACTGTCAGAATATCACAATGGGTTTAAGACAATGTTTATTAAAATTATAATGTCCCCTTCGATTTTTTCAACATTTCATTACAGGCGGGTAAATTGACAGTCAGATGACAGATTTTTTTGTGCCACTAATAAAAATAGAGGACTGAAATACCATTTAATGTATAGATCAGTATCATTGAAAAGTGTGGTAAAAAAATGTCGGAAAAAGCTACGACACTACAGCAGAGTGGAGAAATACTTGAACAAAACATTAACTACTAAACAAATATGTTTCCATTCTGCGGATTCATGTATATTAAGTCTTATCAAGTTATTACGACACTGTGCCCCTTGGTCTGGTGGCTAAAACTCTCGCTTCCCACGGCGAGGGGTGTGGATTCGATTCCCAGCGAGGGTAGAAATATTGGACGTATTTCTTTACACCGGTTGTCTATGTTCACCCAACATTAAAATGGGTACCTGGGTGTTATTGGACTGGTGTGGGTCGCATCCTGGGACAAAACTGACCTAATTTGCCCGAAATGCTCAGCATAACAAGCGGCTTCCTATATAGTAGTATGTCATCGATGTCAGCTAGGACTGTATACCTTGTACATGTACTTGTAGTAAATAAAGATATCATTATAATTATTATTATTATTATTATTATTAT
>NC_091321.1:1227500-1235000 GCF_038502225.1 Cherax quadricarinatus | reverse complement strand
CAAGTGAGGTGACGCCTGTATTCGTCAGACGTCACAAGTGAGGTGACGCCTGTATTCGTCAGACGTCACAAGTGAGGTGACATCTGTATTCGTCAGACGTCACAAGTGAGGTGACATCTGTATTTGTCAGACGTCACAAGTGAGGTGACGCCTGTATTCGTCAGACGTCACAAGTGAGGTGACGCCTGTATTCGTCAGACGTCACAAGTGAGGTGACGCCTGTATTCGTCAGACGTCACAAGTGAGGTGACATCTGTATTCGTCAGACGTCACAAGTGAGGTGACATCTGTATTCGTCAGACGTCACAAGTGAGGTGACATCTGTATTTGTCAGACGTCACAAGTGAGGTGACGCCTGTATTCGTCAGACGTCACAAGTGAGGTGACGCCTGTATTCGTCAGACGTCACAAGTGAGGTGACGCCTGTATTCGTCAGACGTCACAAGTGAGGTGACGCCTGTATTCGTCAGACGTCACAAGTGAGGTGACATCTGTATTCGTCAGACGTCACAAGTGAGGTGACATCTGTATTTGTCAGACGTCACAAGTGAGGTGACGCCTGTATTCGTCAGACGTCACAAGTGAGGTGACGCCTGTATTCGTCAGACGTCACAAGTGAGGTGACGCCTGTATTCGTCAGACGTCACAAGTGAGGTGACATCTGTATTCGTCAGACGTCACAAGTGAGGTGACATCTGTATTTGTCAGACGTCACAAGTGAGGTGACGCCTGTATTCGTCAGACGTCACAAGTGAGGTGACGCCTGTATTCGTCAGACGTCACAAGTGAGGTGACGCCTGTATTCGTCAGACGTCACAAGTGAGGTGACATCTGTACTTGCCTCAGTAATGTTTTTATTTTTATATAAATAAATTACCAGAAGAAAATAAAGCAATAAGACTATGTTTGATGATGGAAAAAAATCACGTAAAATAAATAACGTAAACGACTGTAAATTACTACAGTATGACTTGGATATGTTGAGAAAATAACGGTACACGAATAATAAAGTTTTACGAAGATTAATGACATATAATTGAAGTAGGAGACAGTAAAATAAGTCGACATGAGGAATATAGACTGTGTGACAGACGACTGAAATTATCAGAGAGGAAGGAAAGACCTTCGAGTTATTATTATTAAAATGTGGTTTAGAAAAACATATAAGCAAACACTAGGAGATATGTCCTACTTAATTTTAAACGAGTTCCTGCTAATTGACAGTTTTACCTATTCGGCACGACGTATATATAAGGTCAAAATGTAGAGAAATTAGAAAAGTTTGAGAAGAGGTGTGTAAAACAGTTACCAGAGCTGAAGAATATAAGTATCCTATGATATACAAGATGGCAGTTGCGAGAGTTTTGCTACTGTCGCTTGTCTGGTGTTTGGTCAACCAGACTATTGCAGTTGGCGGTCTGTTAACCTATAAATTCACCACAACCTGATTGATCTGGCACTGGAAAACTTCTACGCTTTTACCGGCAGCATTTCTAATCTCTACTAGTAGAATGTTTAATGGTCTAGGCACATGTATGTTGACAGTGTTCTCTTACTGTGTCCACAGATCCCCTGCTTCTTGCTCTGATTATTTTAAACTTCTCCCCATATCACTCACTCGAGTGAATGGTAATGGTACTGTGTAGGGCTGGGACCAGTAACTCAAGTATCTTCCACGTATATATTTCTGTTAGCTCCTGAGTATATATTGAGAACTGTGTGACGTTCTCAGTAGTTTGGCTCAATACGTGCTATAAAACACTCTCTGTACCTGGAAATAAATGGTATAAAATACCGACACAATGGCAATATAAACACAAATGCAGTATAATGTGATCCTTTATTGACTACGTTTCGCCCACACAGTGGGCTTTTTCAAGTCACAAACTAGTTCTGTTTGTGACTTGAAAAAGCCCACTGTGTGGGCGAAACGTAGTCAATAAAGGATCACATTATACTGCATTTGTGTTTATATTGCCTCTCTGTACCTGTTTCAACTCACACATCTCTCCTTCCCTGAATACGGAAACCCAGGAATGCGTAGGAGCGACACTATGTATATCCGTGCTATGTATACATTTAGACTCCACAGAGTCAGGAAGATGATGATATAATTCTGTCTGATAGAGTGTAATCAATAATTAACTGTAATAGCAGGAGAGTTTAATAGTGCAAGGAAAACTGGAACGATATATCATATGACCAAGATGGTAATAAGGTAATTAATGTGACAGAGAGAGAGGTGCTTCCTGTCAGCAGCTGTGTTGGCTCCAGCACCAAGTGTTGGAGACGTGATACTAGTGAAGCATTCTTGAACCAAGGAATTGACGCCTCCGTCTCCTCCATGGACATAATAACAATAATTTATAATATTTATAACTAATGTCATTGCGACTCCCAACATCAGATGCTGTAAGTACTCCTAACACACACACACACACACACACACACACACACACACACACACGGAACAAGATTATAAATGAAAACCAGCATGGGTTCATGGAAGGTAAATCTTGTATCACAAACCTCCTGGAGTTTTATGACAAGGTAACAGAAGTAAGACACGAGAGAGAGGGGTGGGTAGATTGCGTTTTCTTAGACTGCAGGAAGGCCTTTGACACAGTTCCCCACAAGAGATTAGTGCAGAAGCTGGATGATCAGACGCATGTAACAGGGAGGGCACTGCAATGGATCAGAGAATACTTGACAGGGAGGCAGCAACGAGTCATGGTACGTGAAGAGGTATCACAGTGGGCGCCTGTGACGAGCGGGGTCCCACTGGGGTCAGTTCTAGGACCAGTGCTATTTTTGATATATGTGAACGACATGATGGAAGGAATAGACTCTGAAGTGTCCCTGTTCGCAGATGACGTGAAGTTGATGAGAAGAATTAAATCGGATGAGGATGAGGCAGGACTGCAAAGAGACCTGGACAGGCTGGACATGTGGTCCAGTAACTGGCTTCTCGAATTCAATCCAGCCAAATGCAAAGTCATGAAGATTGGGGAGGGGCAAAAAAGACCGCAGACAGAGTATAGGCTAGGTGGACAAAGACTACAGACCTCACTCAGGGAGAAAGACCTCGGGGTGACCTTAACACCGAGCACGTCACCGGAGGCACACATCAACCAAATAACTGCTGCAGCATACGGGCGCCTGGCAAACCTGAGAATAGCGTTCCGATACCTTAATAAGGAATCGTTCAAGACACTGTACACTGTGTATGTTAGGCCCATACTGGAGTATGCAGCACCAGTCTGGAACCCACACCTGGTCATGCACGTCAAGAAGTTAGAGAAAGTACAAAGGTTTGCAACAAGGCTAGTCCCAGAGCTCAAGGGAATGTCGTACGAGGAAAGGTTAAGGGAAATCGGACTGACGACACTGGAGGACAGAAGGGTCAGGGGAGACATGATAACGACATACAAGATACTGCGGGGTATGACAAAGCTCAGGAAGCAGAGAGAGAGAGGATCCAGTAGCGATCAGTGAAGAGGCGGGGCCAGGAGCTGAGTCTCGACCCCTGCAACCACAATTAGGTGAGTACAATTAGGTGAGTACACACACACACACACACACACACACATATATATATATATATATATATATATATATATATATATATATATATATATATATATATATATATATATATATATATATATATATGAAAGCTTATAGTGCAAATAAAAAATAAACAAGTCAGAACATTAGTCACTTGCTAGTGGAAGTAGCAAGACGACAGCCAAGCTTACAATACGAGGTATAATCAACCGTGGCGGTAGATCCATCAGCTGCAGAAATACTGAACTGACTTAAGTACTCAACGGACGTCAGTTCAGCTTTCACAGTCTGAAACTAGACAATCATACACTGACCGAAAAAATTCTTTGCACGCAAGATTCTGAAACTGAGAGGTGCGTATATTTAATGTTGCTGAGCATAAATCACCTGGGGCGTAGGAACCAATAGAGTTAATCATGCTGCTTCCACTAACAAGTTGCTTACCCATCAGGAATACTAGAGTTAATCATGCTGCTTCCACTACCAAGTTGCTTACCCATCAGGAATACTAGAGTTAATCATGCTGCTTCCACTACCAAGTTGTTTACCCATCAGGAATACTAGAGTTAATCATGCTGCTTCCACTACCAAGTTGTTTACCCATCAGGAATAGTAGAGTTAATCATGCTGCTTCCACTAACAAGTTGCTTACCCATCAGGAATACTAGAGTTAATCATGCTGCTTCCACTACCAAGTTGCTTACCCATCAGGAATACTAGAGTTAATCATGCTGCTTCCACTACCAAGTTGTTTACCCATCAGGAATACTAGAGTTAATCATGCTGCTTCCACTACCAAGTTGTTTACCCATCAGGAATAGTAGAGTTAATCATGCTGCTTCCACTACCAAGTTGTTTACCCATCAGGAGTAATAGCAGGTCAATAGAAAAAAAAGGACCAGACAGCTAGCATACGTCACCTTAATATTTAAGCATGAGAGAGAGAGAGAGAGAGAGAGAGAGAGAGAGAGAGAGAGAGAAAGAGAGAAAGAGAGATAGATCACAGGACCTACGCTACTGTTCTGTTATTTTTACGTTGCTAGAATAACTAATAGAAGTCATTAGAAACAAGATTGCAAGATTTCTTGAGGATAATATATTGACTTAAAATCATCATGACGACCCTAAGAAAATATACTGCCTAAGGAATTTATCGGAATTTATCACTGACATGTACACAACCTGCAGCTAACAGGTGCCCACATGTGTAATATACCATGATTTGGTATATCCATCATTAAGTATATATCTGTAGTTATACCGAGAGTTTACTTTAAGGATTAAAATATGGTTGACTGGTTTTGATAGGGTTTTGTATGTATATCGACAAGTGTATATGTCTCGCTATATGTATACCGACAAGTATGTATGTCTCGTTATATGTATATTGAGTATTTACTGAAATCTTTTTATTTTAGGCATTAAAAATATCTTTGAGATGTGGAGGGAAATATAAGCCTTGATAACCCTCATGTAGCCGATAGGTTTCAAACCTACTAAACCAACTAGGTTTAAAGCCTATCGGTTGCATGAGGATCACTAAGGCTACAGTCACTGTTGTAACACAAATCTAGGGTATTAATCCCAAAAGATTAGGGATTAGCGTAAATTCTCAGCATACGTATATATACAATACGAAATACACACTTGTCGATGTATACGCAATGTATTATTGAATACATTACATCAATGTGTTATTGAATACATTACATCAATGTCTTATTGAATACATTACATCAATGTCTTATTGAATACATTACATCAACGTCTTATTGAATACATTACATCAATGTCTTATTGAATACATTACATCAATGTCTTATTGAATACATTACATCAATGTCTTATTGAATACATTACATCAATGTCTTATTGAATACATTACATCAATGTCTTATTGAATACATTACGTAGCATAAGAGACGAGGCTGAGTCTGACTCACCGCTATGAATCCCTGAGTAGTAATGAATTAGCAAGTGTTTAAGCGACTGAACGTAATAAGCGGAGGTCCTGAGAGATCATTCCTCTGACCAGTTTTGTTTGTACGACTGAACGTAATAAGCGGAGGTCCTGAGAGATCATTCCTCTGACCAGTTTTGTTTGTACGACTGAACGTAATAAGCGGAGGTCCTGAGAGATCATTCCTCTGACCAGTTTTTTTTTTAAATTCACGTAAATGGTTTTTAAAAATAAGCGTAACTCATAAAGCAGTAAAGTTTATAGTCAGAAGAAGATAAGATTTCGTTGGGATTTTTAACCCCGGAGGGTTAGCCACCCAGGATAACCCAAGAAAGTCAGTGCGTCATCGAGGACTGTCTAACTTATTTCCATTGGGGTCCTTAATCTTGTCCCCCAGGATGCGACCCACACCAGTCGACTAACACCCAGGTACCTATTTGCTGCTAGGTGAACAGGACAACAGGTGTAAGGAAACGTGTCGAAATGTTTCCACCCGCCGGGAATCGAACCCGGGCCCTCCGTGTGTGAAGCTGGAGCTTTAGCCACCAGGCCACCGGGCCACCTGGTGGTGAGTAGACAACAGTGTGGTGGTGAGTAGACAACAGTGTGGTGGTGAGTAGACAACAGTGTGGTGGTGAGTAGACAACAGTGTGGTGGTGAGTAGACAACAGTGTGGTGGTGAGTAGACAACAGTGTGGTGGTGAGTAGACAACAGTGTGGTGGTGAGTAGACAGCAGTGTGGTGGTGAGTAGACAACAGTGTGGTGGTGAGTAGACAACAGTGTGGTGGTGAGTAGACAACAGTGTGGTGGTGAGTAGACAGCAGTGTGGTGGTGAGTAGACAACAGTGTGGTGGTGAGTAGACAACAGTGTGGTGGTGAGTAGACAACAGTGTGGTGGTGAGTAGACAACAGTGTGGTGGTGAGTAGACAACAGTGTGGTGGTGAGTATACAACAGTGTGGTGGTGAGTAGACAACAGTGTGGTGGTGAGTAGACAACAGTGTGGTGGTGAGTAGACAACAGTGTTTTGGTGAGTAGACAATAGTGTGGTGGTGAGTAGACAACAGTGTGGTGGTGAGTATACAACAGTGTGGTGGTGAGTAGACAACAGTGTGGTGGTGAGTAGACAACAGTGTGGTGGTGAGTATGCAACAGGGTGGTGGTGAGTATACAACAGTGTGGTGGTGAGTAGACAACAGTGTAGTGATGAGTAGACAACAGTGTGGTGGTGAGTATACAACAGTGTGGTGGTGAGTAGACAACAGTGTGGTGGTGAGTATACAACATGGTGGTGGTGAGTATACAACGGGGTGGTGGTAAGTATACAACAGTGTGGTGGTGAGTATACAACAGTGTGGTGGTGAGTATACAACAGTGTGGTGGTGAGTATACAACAGTGTGGTGGTGAGTATACAACAGTGTGGTGGTGAGTAGACAACAGTGTAGTGGTGAGTAGACAGCAGTGTGGTGGTGAGTATACAACAGTGTGGTGGTGAGTAGACAACAGTGTGGTGGTGAGTATACAACATGGTGATGGTGAGTATACAAAGGGGTGGTGGTGAATATACAACAGTGTGGTGGTGAGTATACAACAGTGTGGTGGTGAGTATACAGCAGGGTGGTGGTGAGTATACAGCAGGGTGGGGGTGAGTATACAGCAGGGTGGTGGTGAGTATACAACAGGGTGATGGTGAGTATACAGCAGGTTGGTGGTGAATATACAGCAGGTTGGTGGTGAGTAAACAGCAGGTTGGTGGTGAGTAAACAGCAGGTTGGTGGTGAGTATACAGCAGGTTGGTGGTGAGTAAACAGCAGGTTGGTGGTGAGTATACAGCAGGTTGGTGGTGAGTAAACAGCAGGTTGGTGGTGAGTATACAGCAGGTTGGTGGTGAGTAAACAGCTCTGGTCATTGACACAACTCTGATGTGTTGCACGAACGCCAGACTTACACAAAAACAGAACCACCAGTGTAA
>NC_091321.1:1220000-1222500 GCF_038502225.1 Cherax quadricarinatus | reverse complement strand
ATACGAATATGAGATAAGTCGCACAGACTAGTTTACAAGACTATTTATTAGCAGATAAAAGACTGATGAGTTTACTCCTGGTTATACATGTTTTTAGACGAGTTAGTGATGTGTCGCAGCATTAGTCCAGTGGATTGTCCAATGTGTCTCCATACTCCCTTAGCCACACCAGTCTTATAAGGTAACCAGTCCTATAAGGTAACCAGTCCTATAAGGTAACCAGTCCTATAAGGTAACCAGTCCTATAAGGTAACCAGTCCTATAAGGTAACCAGTTCTATAAGGTAACCAGTTCTATAAGGTAACCAGTTCTATAAGGTAACCAGTTCTATAAGGTAACCAGTTCTATAAGGTAACCAGTTCTATAAGGTAACCAGTTCTATAAGGTAACCAGTTCTATAAGGTAACCAGTCCTATAAGGTAACCAGTCCTATAAGGTAACCAATCCTATAAGGTAACCAGTCCTATAAGGTAACCAGTCCTATAAGGTAACCAGTTCTATAAGGTAACCAGTTCTATAAGGTAACCAGTTCTATAAGGTAACCAGTTCTATAAGGTAACCAGTTCTATAAGGTAACCAGTCCTATAAGGTAACCAGTCCTATAAGGTAACCAGTCCTATAAGGTAACCAGTTCTATAAGGTAACCAGTTCTATAAGGTAACCAGTTCTATAAGGTAACCAGTTCTATAAGGTAACCAGTTCTATAAGGTAACCAGTTCTATAAGGTAAACAGCTCTATAAGGTAAACAGTTCTATAAGGTACCAGTTCTATAAGGTAACCAGTCCTATAAGGTAAACAGCTCTATAAGGTAACCAGTTCTATAAGGTAACCAGTTCTATAAGGTAACCAGTTCTATAAGGTAACCAGTTCTATAAGGTAACCAGTTCTATAAGGTAACCAGTTCTATAAGGTAACCAGTCCTATAAGGTAAACAGCTCTATAAGGTAAACAGCTCTATAAGGTAAACAGTTCTATAAGGTACCAGTTCTATAAGGTAACCAGTCCTATAAGGTAAACAGCTCTATAAGGTAACCAGTTCTATAAGGTAACCAGTTCTATAAGGTAACCAGTCCTATAAGGTAACCAGTTCTATAAGGTAACCAGTTCTATAAGGTACCAGTTCTATAAGGTAACCAGTTCTATAAGGTAACCAGTTCTATAAGGTAACCAGTTCTATAAGGTACCAGTTCTATAAGGTAACCAGTTCTATAAGGTAACCAGTTCTATAAGGTAACAGTTCTATAAGGTAACCAGTTCTACAAGGTAACCAGTTCTATAAGGTAACAGTTCTATAAGGTAACCAGTTCTATAAGGTAACCAGTTCTATAAGGTAACCAGTTCTAAGGTAACAGTTCTATAAGGTAACAGTTCTATAAGGCAACAGTTCTATAAGGTAACCAGTTCTATAAGGTAACCAGTTCTATAAGGTAACCAGTTCTATAAGGTAACAGTTCTATAAGGTAACTGTTCTATAAGGTAACAGTTCTATAAGGTAACCAGTTCTATAAGGTAACAGTTCTATAAGGTAACAGTTCTATAAGGTAACAGTTCTATAAGGTAACAGTTCTATAAGGTAACAGTTCTATAAGGTAACAGTTCTATAAGGTAACAGTTCTATAAGGTAACCAGTTCTGTAAGGTAACAGTTCTATAAGGTAACAGTTCTATAAGGTAACAGTTCTATAAGGTAACAGTTCTATAAGGTAACAGTTCTATAAGGTAACAGTTCTATAAGGTAACAGTTCTATAAGGTAACAGTTCTATAAGGTAACAGTTCTATAAGGTAACAGTTCTATAAGGTAACAGTTCTATAAGGTAAACAGTTCTATAAGGTAACCAGTTCTATAAGGTAACAGTTCTATAAGGTAACAGTTCTATAAGGTAACCAGTTCTATAAGGTAACAGTTCTATAAGGTAACAGTTCTATAAGGTAACAGTTCTATAAGGTAACAGTTCTATAAGGTAACAGTTCTATAAGGTAACAGTTCTATAAGGTACCAGTTCTATAAGGTACCAGTTCTATAAGGTACCAGTTCTATAAAGTAACAGTTCTATAAGGTAACAGTTCTATAAGGTAACCAGTTCTATAAGGTACCAGTTCTATAAGGTAACAGTTCTATAAGGTACCAGTTCTATAAGGTACCAGTTCTATAAGGTACCAGTTCTATAAGGTACCAGTTCTATAAGGTAACAGTTCTATAAGGTAACAGTTCTATAAGGTAACAGTTCTATAAGGTAACAGTTCTATAAGGTAACCAGTTCTATAAGGTACCAGTTCTATAAGGTAACAGTTCTATAAGGTAACAGTTCTATAAGGTAACAGTTCTATAAGGTACCAGTTCTATAAGGTACCAGTTCTATAAGGTACCAGTTCTATAAGGTAACAGTTCTATAAGGTACCAGTTCTATAAGGTAACAGTTCTATAAGGTAACAGTTCTATAAGGTAACAGTTCTATAAGGTAACAGTTCTATAAGGTACCAGTTCTATAAGGTACCAGT
>NC_091321.1:1202500-1210000 GCF_038502225.1 Cherax quadricarinatus | reverse complement strand
CAGCTTACCTGAGATAAATGGTGCCAGTTTGACTCTAAATCTTGCATACTGAACGCTGCTTGTTAAAACGTTAAACATAAATTTGGTTTTATGAATGGTCGAGCTGTGAAAAAGTTGCGAGATAAAAATTTATAACACTCCCGCTGACTTCCAGCAGCATGAAGGACCTTTGCTATAGCGAGGGTTGTGTTTACAGAGTCGTAGCAGCCACCGGTGTCGGGGATCTAATCACGGGCCCCTCAGTTTGTAACCTGAGGGAACTACCACTTACGCCACCTTACAAACTCTTTTCTTACCCTAGGTTTATTAAGGGGTTACAAGCCTATCGACTGAACGAGGGTTATTCAGGCTGCGTTTCACCTGTTCGCCACCAGACAGGAATGATATAATACCTAAAATTGGGTTTAAAGTCAACTCCCAGTGTATATATACGGAGAGACATACACTTCTCGCTGTATACACCCTATGTGTATCTTTCTATTATTTATACAGAGGATTGTATTTGATTAATGGATTGTGGGATGAGCTTTTTTTGAATACAATCGCCAGGCTTCTCCAGCTTAATACAATATTAACCAGTTTTAGCTGATCACTAAGCTTCAGTATGTGAGAAGAATATCTGTGAAGTCATCACTGAAAATTTAATTCAATAGACCATTTAGGCGAGTACATTATATATATCAGTACGTTATATATATCAGTACATTGTATAGATCAGTACATTATATATATCAGTACATTATATATATCAGTACATTATATATATCAATACATTATATAGATCAATACATTATATATATCAGTACATTATATATATCAGTACATTATATATATCAATACATTATATAGATCAGTTTGCTATATAATTGTTAAGTTAAACATTACCAAACTTTGTTTCCTCAAACTGTTCGTACTTTTAATGTCAATGTCATGTCACTGAAACACTCAAGTCATATCACTCTCGGTTAAGTATAATTACAAGGTCGCATGTCACATGTCTGATATACAAGGATTAACCAATAATTTTTATAAATGTTATATTGGACGCCATTAACACCCGTGTAGTATTTTTTTTCTTTGTCCTATTCTCGTATATATATATATATTTTTTCACAATCAAATGATTATTTGATTTAATTATCTTTAAAGGTGATTACTATGCTGATGTTTTTATCTTAAAAATGGGTGATTCCTCGGACAGAGAATTTAGCCACATGTGCATTTGTGATTCTTACTGTATTCCACACACGGATATATCTGACTCATCACAGCGGTCGTGTACACAAGGTATTTTACTGGTCTCAGTACTGGCCTTGCTGGAACCCCTCTCACTCTTGTTAATACTTCATAGGAATATTCCCTGCTATTCCTCCCCGCTTCTCTACCTTCTCTCAGTCTCATGTGTGGTACTGTCAAAAGCCTTCTAACAATTTAAAAATATAATCTACCAATTCTCCTCTCTCTCTTTTTTTTCTCTCTCTCTCTAGCCTCACATACACCCAGAGCGATTGTGAGACAGGATTTACCACTTCTAAAATCGTGCTACTGGTTATTGACAGTAAACTCGCAGCTTTAGAGGCGTTCCGCTGCTTATCTTCTGGTGATAGAAAATGGTTATAATCATAACTATAATTTTTAAAGGGGTGGACCGGTAAGCCAGCGGATAACCTCCGTCAGATGACCAAAAGCTCCGCGTTAGGAAACACTTGTCATGTTTCCTAACAAAGCTTACCTAACCTACCTTACCTTCTGATGATCGTCTCTATAACCTTACATGATGAATTAGACACATGGACAACATCTGGGTATATCATTATAAGTAAAGATACCCAGATGCTGTACATATGTCTAATTCATCATCTTGTCGGTACTGAATATCAATGATATACAACCTAGCATTACACACTAGGCTTGCCAGTGACACTGGTCTAGCGTGCAGTGCTACTTCCCTCTCCTCTTTCTTAAATACAAATTCGGACTACATTTGCTGTCTTCCACACCCCGCAGTTGTCCAGTGTCTGTTGACTTGTTAAAGATTTTAACAAGTGTCTCACAACTGATTCTCTCTTCCACTTCCAGGACTCACGTTGAGAGATTATCTGGTCCCATATCGTGTGTGTGTGTGTGTGTCTGTGTCTGTGTCTGTGTACATAATTGTCTAGTTATTGATTTACTCCTCTGTGTAATGGGCGGGTGACTGTTGTCTGCTGGTGTTACTATTATTGAGGCTCCTGCCACCACCTCTACCATCACCACTACTCATCCCACCACCACCAGTATTCACCCTAACATATTACAAATAATAATTTAACACTGATAAGTATTTATAAAAAAAACACGTGAGGTAACTACGGCATTTAATAAGGAAACGTGCTGTCTAAAAGGGCTTTATAAGTTCAATACAAAGAACAGAAAGTAGAGTGCGAGTTAGGTTATATAAGATTTGTCAGGAAACAGTGCAAGTGTTTCTTAACGCGGGGTCTCTGTCTTATGATAACCCACCACTGAACGTTTTGGTCATCTGACCGAAGCATTTAGTTGGATTACCCGTCCACCCCTTTAAAAATTATATATATATATATATATATATATATATATATATATATATATATATATATATATATATATATATATATATATATATATATATATATATATATATATATATGTCGTGCCGAATAGGCAGAACTTGCGATCTTGGATTAAGTAGCAACGTTCATCTTGCCATATAGGACAAGCGAAAATTTGTGTTTGCAATAATTTCGCCAAAATCATTCTGAACCTAACGAAAAAAATATATTTCACTGTGTTTGTTTAGTATTAAATTATTGTAAACAAATCTAAAATATATTTAGTTGGGTTAGGCTAAAATATATTGTTCTTGTTATAATAAGGTTAGGTAAGTTTTCTAAGATTCTTTTGGGTCAAAATTAAAAACTGTTACATTAACATTAATGAAAAAAATATATCTTTAAACGTATAAAAGAAAATTTCAGAAAGGACTTAATTTTAAATGAGTTCTCGCTAATTGACCAGTTTTACATATTCTGCACGACATATAATATATATATATATATATATATATATATATATATATATATATATATATATATATATATATATATATATATATATATATATATATATATATATATATATATATATATATATATATATATGCTTAGGTGCATCGAGCGCTGGCAGTTACACCAGCCCACGTGAAACATGTTATAGACTGTAGGCCACGAAAATATTTAGGAACTTCACGCATCGTACTCCTGATGTACATATGTCCTCGAGTACTTATGTTCACACATCGGTAAATATAGGTACACTTACCTCAGGTACGGCTTGAACAATGCCTGCACCGTACGCTGCCGCTGCACACGCAACCATCTCGTCAACTTGCAACACGCCAGTCTTGTAGTCAGAGAATCTGACCTACACCGCAGATGCTGTTTAGATTCCAACCTCAACCCTACTGTCAAACTGGTATACCAGCAGGGAACACTGCTACTAGTATTTCTTTCGTAAGATATACTGGAACATAGGTAGGGGATACTGCTGCCATTGTTTCTCTTGTGAGATATACTTGGGATATTGGAATACCGAGGATACTGGGATACATGGTGCTGGAGGTACTCTGCTGGGTAGTAATGTCCTGACCTCTCACTTACTGTAACCAATTGATGAAGCCACTGTGTGGCGAAACGTTTCCTGAATAAAGATTCCCATATGTTGCATAAGTGTCTCAATCTTCAACTTGTCGGTTTTTCAAACCATTCATCACAACTGTCAGACACTGCAGCATCATGGGATCTTGTTACAAAGAATTCTTCAACACTTGTTCAACCTTTGGACGAAGACCTACTTCGACTAGTGGATGATGCCACTATGACCCAACCTCCTCCTGCTTCGCCTCACCTCACTACAGTATATAAGCCACGTCTACGGCCCTATGCTGTACAATCTACAAGATTGATGGACTGAACACATCGACTCCAGGCTGAGGGACTGATTACCTCAAACTCCTCCTCTCCTTACGCCTTTCTACTTTGTATTGGACTGATGAAGCCACTGTGTGGCGAAACGTTTCCTGAATAAAGATTCCCATATGTTGCATAAGTGTCTCAATCTTCAACAGTTGCCTGTGTATACCGTAAGGGTTCGTGTCATCACAGCTGTGTATACCATGAAGGTTCGCGTCATCACAGCTGTGTATACCAGGAAGGATCATGTCGACACAGTTGCCTGTGTATACCATGAAGGTTCGTATCATGACAGCTTTGTATACCATGAAGGTTCATGTCAACAGTTTCCTTTGTATACCATGAAGGTTCATGTCAACACAGTTTCCTTTGTATACCATGAAGGTTCATGTCAACACAGTTTCCTTTGTATACCATGAAGGTTCATGTCAACAGAGCCACATGAAGGTTCATAATGCTGGTGCTGACCTTAACTGCTGACCTTCAACAGTTAACCTCACACAACCATCGCTTGTTCATGGCAAATATTTTTATTTGACTTTTGTTCACGTGGAAGGGAAAGTTGGTAG
This sequence comes from Cherax quadricarinatus, assembly GCF_038502225.1. Classification (NCBI taxonomy): domain Eukaryota; kingdom Metazoa; phylum Arthropoda; class Malacostraca; order Decapoda; family Parastacidae; genus Cherax; species Cherax quadricarinatus. The sequence continues at coordinate 1,205,442 of NC_091321.1, read as the reverse complement.
GGGAAAGTTGGTAGGGAAAGTTGGTTTGGAAAAAGTGATAGGGGAAAGTTGGTTGGGAAAAGGTGGAAGGGGAAAGTTGGCTGGGAAAAGGTTTTAGGGGAAAGTTGGTAGGGAAAAGGTGGTAGGGGAAAGGGAGTCTACCATCTTCCCAGTAACAGTTGAGTCTACCATCTACCTAATAATATCACCGTTTACATTGTACTTACAGCCTCTCATCTCCTGTCCTGTTGCCTTAACAACCTAGAGCTTCGTGGTGCAGCATTCGGCTCACACCAGAAGGACCCGGGGTTCGATTCCCGAACTGGGCAAGAAATATAAGCCAACCTCCACGTACACTCGCATCATACAGGCATGCAGGAGTCAGCTGATGGTAGAGGGTCACATCATGGAGACGAGGCTATTATATCAGAGAGAAGGCATCGAACTGTACCCACCTTAGCTAGGTTAATAACACCCAGGATGTGAACTGTGTCAAACAACACAGGTTCTGGAGATATTTTCTGCTTCCTGGGTGAAGGAAGCAGCAGGAAGAGAAAAGATAACAGGTCATTAGGTTACCATGACAGCAACACAGCTCCTGTCGTGAGCGTAGCTAGCGTATCACCAGACGTCTTTCTTGGTCAATGCAAATAGATTCGATGCAGTCTGCTGTTGTGGGCGCTGCGTGGCGGGGGTTGTGTAGAGTGTAAACAGGAGAGCATCAGAGTAGCTAAGTACACATTAATCAACACACCGGAGGGCAATAGATGAAAAGAAAGCGTACAGCGAAAACGCTTAGAACCTTTTGCAAAGTAAATATATCAGGACAACTGAATGGATGATGTTAGCCATTCCAGCGAGTCCTTAATGCCTGCTCCGGCGAAGGGGTCTTGATGTCAATGAAGGGACCTTGATGAAGTACAGGGCCCTTGATGCAAAGAACCGAAGACATCTTTCTCGTGTTTGGATTAAATTTAATTAAATTTCAATTGTCCTCTACTGGTCTAGCGCTCCACCGATAAATACATTCAAATGACAGGTGACTGTTGTGTCGTATGACTACACGATGACAGGTGACTGTTGTGTCGTATGACTACACGATGACAGGTGACTGTTGTGTCGTATGACTACACGATGACAGGTGACTGTTGTGTCGTATGACTACGCGATGACAGGTGACTGTTGTGTCGTATGACTACACGATGACAGGTGACTGTTGTGTCGTATGACTACACGATGACAGGTGACTGTTGTGTCGTATGACTACACGATGACAGGTGACTGTTGTGTCGTATGACTACACGATGACAGGTGACTGTTGTGTCGTATGACTACACGATGACAGGTGACTGTTGTGTCGTATGACTACACGATGACAGGACACTATATGCACAGGCTTAACCTGGATGAGTCACTGGTCAACACACACACACACACACACACACACACACACACACACACACACACACACACACACACACACACACACACACACACACACACACACACACACACACACACACACACTGCAATGGATAAGGGAATACCTGACAGGGAGGCAGCAACGAGTCATGGTACGTGAAGAGGTATCACAGTGGGCGCCTGTTACGAGCGGGGTCCCACAGGGGTCAGTTCTAGGACCAGTGCTATTTTTAATATATGTGAACGACATGATGGAAGGAATAGACTCTGAAGTGTCCCTGTTCGCAGATGATGTGAAGTTGATGAGAAGAATTAAATCGGATGAGGATGAGGCAGGACTGCAAAGAGACCTGGACAGGCTGGACATGTGGTCCAGTAACTGGCTTCTCGAATTCAATCCAGCCAAATGCAAAGTCATGAAGATTGGGGAGGGGCAAAGAAGACCGCAGACAGAGTATAGGCTAGGTGGACAAAGACTACAGACCTCACTCAGGGAGAGAGACCTTGGGGTGACCATAACACCGAGCACGTCACCGGAGGCACACATCAACCAAATAACTGCTGCAGCATACGGGCGCCTGGCAAACCTGAGAATAGCGTTCCGATACCTTAATAAGGAATCGTTCAAGACACTGTACACTGTGTATGTTAGGCCCATACTGGAGTATGCAGCACCAATCTGAAACCCACACCTGGTCAAGCACGTCAAGAAGTTAGAGAAAGTACAAAGGTTTGCAACAAGGCTGAAGCTGAAGACTCAGACGAGTCACAGGGACGTTAGGAAGTATTTCTTCAGTCATAGAGTTGTCAGCAAGTGGAATAGCCTAGCAAGTGAAGTAGTGGAGGCAGGAACCATACATAGTTTTAAGAAGAGGTATGACAAAGCTCAGGAAGCAGAGAGAGAGAGAGGATCCAGTAGCGATCAGTGAAGAGGCGGGGCCAGGAGCTGAGTCTCGACCCCTGCAACCACAATTAGGTGAGTACACACACACACACACACACACACACACACACGCACGCACACGCTTCGAATACACAGTAGAGCTACAAGTGGAGGGAGAAGCAGGAAGGCCAGGACGAATGAAGCCAAACTACAAGAAAGGGGACTACACAGGAATGAGGAACTACCTGAACGGGGTTCAGTGGGACAGAGATCTGGCAGGGAAGCCAGTTAATGAGATGATGGAATATGTAGCAACAAAATGCAAGGAGGCTGAGGAGAGGTTTGTACCCAAGGGTAACAGGATTAATGAAAAAGCCAGGATGAGCCCATGGTTTACCCAAAGGTGCAGGGAGGCAAAAACCAAGTGTGCTAGGGAATGGAAGAAATATAGAAGGCAAAGGACCCAGGAGAATAAGGAGAACAGTCGTAGAGCCAGAAACGAATATGCACAGATAAGAAGGGAGGCCCAAAGACAATATGAAAATGACATAGCAGCGAAAGCCAAATCTGACCCGAAACTGTTGTACAGCCACATCAGGAGGAAAACAACAGTCAAGGACCAGGTAATCAGGCTAAGGAAGGAAGGAGGAGAGACAAC
>NC_091321.1:1152500-1192500 GCF_038502225.1 Cherax quadricarinatus | reverse complement strand
TTGTCTGGTTGTTTGTTATGTTAGTTTGTCTCTCATGTTATTGTCTGGTTGTTTGTTATGTTAGTTTGTCTCTCATGTTATTGTCTGGTTGTTTGTTATGTTAGTTTGTCTCTCATGTTATTGTCTGGTTGTTTGTTATGTTAGTTTGTCTCTCATGTTATTGTCTGGTTGTTTGGTATGTTAGTTTGTGTCTCATGTTATTGTCTGGTTGCTTGTTATGTTAGTTTGTCTCTCATGTTATTGTCTGGTTGTTTGTTATGTTAGTTTGTCTCTCATGTTATTGTCTGGTTGTTTGGTATGTTAGTTTGTCTCTCATGTTATTGTCTGGTTGTTTGGTATGTTAGTTTGTGTCTCATGTTATTGTCTGGTTGTTTGTTATGTTAGTTTGTCTCTGGTGTGATTGTCTGGTTGTTTGGTATGTTAGTTTGTCTCTCATGTTATTGTCTGGTTGTTTGTTATGTTAGTTTGTCTCTCATGTTATTGTCTGGTTGTTTGGTATGTTAGTTTGTCTCTCATGTTATTGTCTGGTTGTTTGTTATGTTAGTTTGTCTCTCATGTTATTGTCTGGTTGTTTGTTATGTTAGTTTGTCTCTCATGTTATTGTCTGGTTGTTTGTTATGTTAGTTTGTCTCTCATGTTATTGTCTGGTTGTTTGGTATGTTAGTTTGTCTCTCATGTTATTGTCTGGTTGTTTGGTATGTTAGTTTGTGTCTCATGTTATTGTCTGGTTGTTTGGTATGTTAGTTTTTGTCTCATGTTATTGTCTGGTTGTTTGGTATGTTAGTTTGTGTCTCATGTTATTGTCTGGTTGTTTGGTATGTTAGTTTGTGTCTCATGTTATTGTCTGGTTGTTTGTTATGTTAGTTTGTCTCTCATGTTATTGTCTGGTTGTTTGGTATGTTAGTTTGTCTCTCATGTTATTGTCTGGTTGTTTGGTATGTTAGTTTTTGTCTCATGTTATTGTCTGGTTGTTTGGTATGTTAGTTTGTGTCTCATGTTATTGTCTGGTTGTTTGTTATGTTAGTTTGTCTCTCATGTTATTGTCTGGTTGTTTGGTATGTTAGTTTGTGTCTCATGTTATTGTCTGGTTGTTTGGTATGTTAGTTTGTGTCTCATGTTATTGTCTGGTTGTTTGTTATGTTAGTTTGTCTCTCATGTTATTGTCTGGTTGTTTGTGATATACCTTAACCTTGTTTTTTATTTTTGGTAATATAATTTTCGACTTGTGTTTATGCATGTCTCTTGATTTAATCTTGTTTATTCATGGTTCTTCTGTTCTCTCTTCGCTTTACTGTTTTTGTTATTCTGCCATTCTCTCTTCTCCTTAATTTTTGTTTCTCTTCTCTGTATAAAATCTCTGCTTCCCTTTTATGTTGCATTGTATGATTTGTTTGTGTTCTCTATATCTCTCGTTTACAAGAATAAATTTTTCCAGTTGCTTCTACTTTGTTTATTCCAGTTTTTTTTCGGAATGCAGTTGTCTTTCTTTTAGTTTTTTTTGCTGGGATAATTAATGTTTTGTGGCCCAGTTATTCCAGTCTCTGTTTCAGGTGTTGGACCTGTGAGGTGTTGGACCTGTGAGGTGTTGGACCTGTGAGGTGTTGGACCTGTGAGGTGTTGGACCTGTGAGGTGTTGGACCTGTGAGGTGTTGGACCTGTGAGGTGTTGGACCTGTGAGGTGTTGGACCTGTGAGGTGTTGGACCTGTGAGGTGTTGGACCTGTGAGGTGTTGGACCTGTGAGGTGTTGGACCTGTGAGGTGTTGGACCTGTGAGGTGTTGGACCTGTGAGGTGTTGAACCTGTGAGGTGTTGGACCTGTGAGGTGTTGAACCTGTGAGGTGTTGGACCTGTGAGGTGTTGGACCTGTGAGGTGTTGGACCTGTGAGGTGTTGGACATGTGAGGTGTTGGACCTGTTAGGTGGTGTTGGACCTGTGAGGTGTTGGACCTGTGAGGTGTTGGACATGTGAGGTGTTGGACCTGTTAGGTGGTGTTGGACCTGTGAGGTGTTGGACCTGTCAGGTGTTGAACTTCTCTATATCTCTTCTCCCACTCATGGGTCTCTAGTCTCCCAGGCCATTTCTCTTTGGATAAAAAGTCATCAACTAAAAACATCAATAGTCTTCAAGGAAAAAATCAAGTCATCTAAAAACATCATCAATCAACAACACACCATCAACATAAACATTAATACAGCAACACAGTCTTGCCTATTACCTTCAGTCTGATCATAACCTAAGGGGGAGGAAATAGGTGCTACCAATTTCGTCTCATTACGAGTCTTTGGGGAGCCACGGGGGAATCCTTTCAGTAATAAAGCCATAAACTGGTCCCCAGTGAAGGGTAATATGGCTGGCCTTGACCGGACCCTGGCTGATGGCTAGTGTTCCTCTGGCTGCCCTCGACAGATGGCTCGGTGGTACCAGCTGTGGTGGCTGTAGTTTGAAGTGGTACCAGCTGTAGTATCCGTAGTTGGTAGACTTACCAGCTGTAGTGTGTGTGGTCGTGGTGCCAGCTGCACCTACGAAGTCCCTAGCGACGATACAAACAAACCATGTAATTCACAAGAAACAAAATTTCACAAATGAAGGCTTGATCCACCGTCTTCTAATCACAACGACTAAGAAGAAGAAGACGAAGAAGGATAAACAGCAAGAATAACGAACAATGAAGAAGTGATATATAAAAGAATACAATATTTTTTTCGGAACAGAAGAAAATGGGGGAAATAGAAATTAACTAGGAAGGGAAATGGGAATAATATGTGAGGAAATGTGTAATGTCTCTGGGAAAATATGTAGAAGGAGCGTCAGAAATGTAGTTTCCTTAAACGGATCATAAAATGTAAGTTTTATGTGTGTGTGTGTGTGTGTGTGTGTGTGTGTTTGTGTGTGTGTGTGTGTGTGTGTGTGTGTGTGTGTGTGTGTGTGTGTGTGTGTGTGTGTGTGTGTGTGTGTTTGTGTGTGTGTGTGTGTGTGTTTGTGTGTGTGTGTGTGTGTGTGTGTGTGTGTGTGTGTGTGTGTGTGTGTGTGTGTGTGTGTGTGTGTGTGTGTGTTTGTGTGTGTGTGTGTGTGTGTGTGTGTGTGTGTGTGTGTGTTTGTGTGTGTGTGTGTGTGTGTGTGTGTGTGTGTGTTTGTGTGTGTGTGTGTGTTTGTGTGTGTGTGTGTGTTTGTGTGTGTGTGTGTGTACTCACCTAATTGTACTCACCTAATTGTGGTTGCAGGGGTCGAGACTCAGCTCCTGGCCCCGCCTCTTCACTGATCGCTACTGGATCCTCTCTCTCTCTGCTTCCTGAGCTTTGTCATACCTCTTCTTAAAACTATGTATGGTTCCTGCCTCCACTACTTCACTTGCTAGGCTATTCCACTTGCTGACAACTCTATGACTGAAGAAATACTTCCTAACGTCCCTGTGACTCGTCTGAGTCTTCAGCTTCCAGTTGTGACCCCTTGTCCCTGTGTCCCCTCTCTGGAACATCCTATCTCTGTCCACCTTGTCTATTCCCCGCAGTATCTTGTATGTCGTTATCATGTCTCCCCTGACCCTTCTGTCCTCCAGTGTCGTCAGTCCGATTTCCCTTAACCTTTCCTCGTACGACATTCCCTTGAGCTCTGGGACTAGCCTTGTTGCAAACCTTTGTACTTTCTCTAACTTCTTGACGTGCTTGACCAGGTGTGGGTTCCAGACTGGTGCTGCATACTCCAGTATGGGCCTAACATACACAGTGTACAGTGTCTTGAACGATTCCTTATTACGGTATCGGAACGCTATTCTCAGGTTTGCCAGGCGCCCGTATGCTGCAGCGGTTATTTGGTTGATGTGTGCCTCCGGTGATGTGCTCGGTGTTATGGTCACCCCAAGGATTTTCTCCCTGAGTAAGGTCTGTAGTCTTTGTCCACCTAGCCTATACTCTGTCTGCGGTCTTCTTTGCCCCTCCCCAATCTTCATGACTTTGCATTTGGCTGGATTGAATTCGAGAAGCCAGTTACTGGACCACATGTCCAGCCTCTCCAGGTCTCTTTGCAGTCCTGCCTCATCCTCGTCCGATTTAATTCTTCTCATCAACTTCACGTCATCTGCGAACAGGGACACTTCAGAGTCTATTCCTTCCATCATGTCGTTCACATATATCAAAAATAGCACTGGTCCTAGAACTGACCCCTGTGGGACCCCGCTCGCAACGTACCATGACTCGTTGCTGCCTCCCTGTCAGGTATTCCCTTATCCATTGCAGTGCCCTTCCTTTTACGTGTGCCTGATCCTCCAGCTTCTGCACTAATCTCTTGTGGGGAACTGTGTCAAAGGCCTTCCTGCAGTCTAGGAAAACGCAATCTACCCAACCCTCTCTCTCGTGTCTTACTTCTGTTACCTTGTCATAAAACTCCAGGAGGTTTGTGATACAAGATTTGCCTTCCATGAACCCATGCTGGTTTTCATTTATAATCTTGTTCCTTTCCAGGTGTTCGACCACTCTCCTCCTGATAATCTTCTCCATGACTTTGCACACGATACATGTCAGAGACACAGGTCTGTAGTTTAGTGCCTCGTTTCTGTTTCCTTTCTTAAATATGGGGACTACATTAGCTGTCTTCCATTTCTCAGGTAGTTGCCCAGTTTCAAGGGATGTGTTGAAGATTGTGGTTAGAGGCACACACAGCATCTCTGCTCCTTCTCTAAGGACCCATGGGGAGATGTTGTCCGGTCCCATCGCCTTTGAGGTGTCAAGGTCACTTAAGAGCTTCTTCACCTCCTCCTCAGTTGTTCGTATGTCATCCAACACTTGTTGGTATATTCCCTCTTGATGTTCCCTTCTGTTCTGTCTTCCCACAGCCCTTCCTGTCTCTACTGTAAAAACTTCCTTAAATCTCCTGTTCAGCTCCTCACATACCTCCTGATCATTTCTTGTGAGTTCTCCACCTTCTGTCCTTAATCTGATCACCTGGTCTTTGACTGTTGTCTTCCTCCTGATGTGGCTATACAACAGTTTCGGGTCAGTCTTGATTCTCGATGCTATGTCATTTTCATACTGTCGCTGGGCCTCCCTCCTTACCTGTGCGTACTCATTCCTGGCTCTGCGACTGATCTCCCTATTTTCGTGTGTTCTCTGCCTTCTGTACTTTTTCCATTCTCTATTGCACTTTGTTTTTGCCTCCTTACACCGTCGGGTGAACCAGGGGCTTGTTCTGGTCTTCCCGTTGTTACTGTTGCCCTTGGGAATGAACCTTTCCACTGCCTCCTTGCATTTTGTTGCTACATATTCCATCATTTCATTTACTGGCTTTCCTGCCAGTTCTCTGTCCCACTGGACCTCCCGCAGGAAGTTCTTCAACCCTATGTAGTCCCCTCTTTTATAGTCAGGTTTTTCCCATTCTACTCCTGTTATTCTCTCCACTTGCAGCTCTACTATGTATTCAAAGCACAGAACCACGTGGTCGCTAGCTCCTAGGGGACTCTCATACTTGATGTCCTCAATGTCTGAGCTGCCCAGGGTGAACACAAGGTCCAATCTTGCTGGTTCATCCTCCCCTCTCACTCTGGTAGTGTCCTTAACATGTTGGTGCATGAGGTTTTCCAGCACCACGTCCAACATCCTGGCTCTCCATGTTTCGGGACCCCCATGTGGCTCCAGGTTTTCCCAGTCAATCTCCCTGTGGTTGAAATCCCCCATAACCAGCAACTTTGTTCTGCTGGAGTGAGCTCTTCTTGCCACCTCAGCAAGTGTGTCCACCATTGCTCTGTGTGTGTGTGTGTGTGTATGTGTGTGTGTGTGTGTGTGTGTATGTGTGTGTGTGTGTGTGTGTACGCTACTATTTCTACAATTACTACTACTACTACCACTTTTAGTGCTACTACTGCTTCTACTATTACTACTACTACTACCTTGAAGATCCAAGGTAAAGTGTTGGTTCTGGGTAATTACTTTACCATCATCAGAGTTCTGGTAAACACAACTCCTTCAGTGTATCTTGTTCAATCAAATATTCATAATAATCTTTCCCAGGTATTAAGGTGGCTGCACTGTGCTTGCCTTAGAGCACCCATGGGAAGTATTATTTTTCCAATCTTCTACAACTCTGAAAGAAACATTTGCCCACATTTACGTTGCACCTCTTGCCTCGGAGTTTATTACGGAAAAAAAAAAATTTTGAAGCCCACCATTTTATTTCGTTTAGTGTGCTAAATGGTTTAGAAAACCGACAAGTTGAAGAATGAGACACTTGTCAAATGTTTTGTTGTCTCTGTCGTGGAAACACTTTTTTTCATCAGTCCACTACAAAGAAGAACTGGAAAAAGAGGATGAGTTTCAGGTAATCAATCCCTTAGCCTGGAATCAATGTGTTGAGTCTATCAGTCTACACACACACACACACACACACACACACACACACACACACACACACACACACACACACACACACACACACACACACACACACACACACACACACACACACACAAATTAATATGCACATGTAAGACAGGAGAACCAAAGGCAATATGAGAATGACATAGTAACGAAAGCCAAATCTGAACCAAAGCTGTTGTACAGCCACATCAGGAGGAATACAACAGTCAAGGACCAGGTAATCAGGCTGAGGAAGAAAGGAGGGGAGATCACAAAACACGACTGCGAAGTACGTGAGAAGCTCAACAGGAGATTTAAAGTGTTCACAGAGGAGAAAGAAGAACCTCCAGAAAAGCAGAGAGGTGGGGTACACCATCAAGTGTTGGACATAATACATACAACCGAGGAAGAAGTGAAGAGGCTGTTTAGCGAGCTAGAAAACCTCAAAGGCGATAGGGCAGGATAACATCTCTCCATGGGTCCTAACTAACAACTATCTTCAACACATCTATCGAAACAGGACGACTACCGGAAGTATGGAAGACAGAAAATGTAGTCCCAGTTATTAAAAAAAAAGGAGACAGACACGAAGCACTAAACTACAGACCAGTGTTACTGACGTGTATAGTATGCAAGGTCATGGAGAAAATTATCAGGAGAAGAGTGGTGGAACACCTAGAGAGGAATGAGCTTATCAACGACAGCCAGCACGGTTTCAGGGACGGGAAATCCTGCATCACAAACCTACTGGAGTTCTATGACAGGGTGACGGCAGTAAGACAAGAGAAAGATGAGTGGGTAGACTGCATTTTCTTGGACTGTAAGAAGGCGTTTGACACAGTTCCACACAAGAGATTAGCGCGGAAGCTGAAGGACCAAGCAGGGATAACAGGGAAGGCACTACAATTGCTCAGGGAATACCTGTCAGGAAGACAACAGCGAGTCATGGTACGTGGCGAGGTGTCAGAGTGGGCGCCGGTAACGAGCGGGGTGCCACAGGGATTAGTCCTAGGACCGGTGCTGTTTCTGGTATTTGTGAACGACATGACGGAAGGAATAGACTCCGAAGTGTCCCTGTTTGCAGATGATGTGAAGTTGATGAGAAGAATTCAATCGGACGAAGACCAGGCAGAACTACAGGGGGATCTGGAGAGACTGCAGACTTGGTCCAGCAACTGGCTCCTGGAGTTCAACCTCACCAAGTGCAAAGTCATGCAGATTGTGGAAGAGCAAAGAAGACCACAGACGGAGTACAGTCTAGGGGGCCAGAGCCTACAAACCTCACTCAAGGAAAAAGATCTTGGGATGAGTATAACACCAGGCACATCTCCTGAAGCGCACATCAACCAAATAACAGCTGCAGCATATGGGCGCCTAGCAAACCTAAGAACAGCATTCCGACATCTCAATAAGGAGTCATTCAGGACCCTGCACACTGTGTACGTTAGGCCCATATTGGAGTATGCGACACCAGTTTGGAACCCACACCTAGCCAAGCATGTAAGGAAACTAGAGAAAGTGCAAAGGTTTGCAACAAGACTAGTCCCAGAGCTAAGAGGTATGTCCTACGAGGAGAGGTTAAGGGAAATCAACCTGACGACACTGGAAGACAGGAGAGTTAAGGGGATATGATAATGACATATAAAATACTGGGAGGTATAGACAAGGTGGACAAAGACAGGATGTTCCAGAGATGGGACACAGCAACACGGGGACACAGTTGGGAGCTGAAGACACAGATGAATCACAGGGATGCTAGGAAGTATTTCTTCAGCCACAGAGTAGTCAGGAAGTGGAATAGTTTGGGAAACGATGTAGTGGATAGGTAAGACACATATGCAACAGTTAGACAACTTTATTCCGAAACGTTTCGCCTACACAGTAGGCTTCTTCAGTCGAATACAGAAAGTAGGCAGGAACAGTAGAGATGTGAAGACGATGTAATCAGTCCATCACCCTTAAAGTCGTAGAATTTGAGGTTGTCAGTCCCTCGGCCTGGAGAAGTTCAGTTCCATAGTCAGGAACTATCTGAAGATCAAGCGACAGTGCGGAGACTTAAATACTGTCGGAAGGAGAGGTGCAGGGTAGTAATAGTAGTAGTAGTAGTAGTAGTAGTGAGAGGCAACTGAGAGGTCATGTCCCTCTCAGATCCAACCCTTCTCACTTGAAAAGCTTGTCCAAGGTGTTTTCTGTACCAAGATGCCACGTGTTGCAGTGTCTGACAAGATGAACATCAAAATGGTATACAATACCGACAGGTTGTTAGGTAAGACACATATGCAACAGTTAGACAACTTTATTCCGAAACGTTTCGCCTACACAGTAGGCTTCTTCAGTCGAATACAGAAAGTAGGCAGGAACAGTAGAGATGTGAAGACGATGTAATCAGTCCATCACCCTTAAAGTCGTAGAATTTGAGGTTGTCAGTCCCTCGGCCTGGAGAAGTTCAGTTCCATAGTCAGGAACTATCTGAAGATCAAGCGACAGTGCGGAGACTTAAATACTGTCGGAAGGAGAGGTGCAGGGTAGTAATAGTAGTAGTAGTAGTAGTAGTAGTGAGAGGCAACTGAGAGGTCATGTCCCTCTCAGATCCAACCCTTCTCACTTGAAAAGCTTGTCCAAGGTGTTTTCTGTACCAAGATGCCACGTGTTGCAGTGTCTGACAAGATGAACATCAAAATGGTATACAATACCGACAGGTTGTTAGGTAAGACACATATGCAACAGTTAGACAACTTTATTCCGAAACGTTTCGCCTACACAGTAGGCTTCTTCAGTCGAATACAGAAAGTAGGCAGGAACAGTAGAGATGTGAAGACGATGTAATCAGTCCATCACCCTTAAAGTCGTAGAATTTGAGGTTGTCAGTCCCTCGGCCTGGAGAAGTTCAGTTCCATAGTCAGGAACTATCTGAAGATCAAGCGACAGTGCGGAGACTTAAATACTGTCGGAAGGAGAGGTGCAGGGTAGTAATAGTAGTAGTAGCAGTAGTAGTGAGAGGCAACTGAGAGGTCATGTCCCTCTCAGATCCAACCCTTCTCACTTGAAAAGCTTGTCCAAGGTGTTTTCTGTACCAAGATGCCACGTGTTGCAGTGTCTGACAAGATGAACATCAAAATGGTATACAATACCGACAGGTTGTTAGGTAAGACACATATGCAACAGTTAGACAACTTTATTCCGAAACGTTTCGCCTACACAGTAGGCTTCTTCAGTCGAATACAGAAAGTAGGCAGGAACAGTAGAGATGTGAAGACGATGTAATCAGTCCATCACCCTTAAAGTCGTAGAATTTGAGGTTGTCAGTCCCTCGGCCTGGAGAAGTTCAGTTCCATAGTCAGGAACTATCTGAAGATCAAGCGACAGTGCGGAGACTTAAATACTGTCGGAAGGAGAGGTGCAGGGTAGTAATAGTAGTAGTAGTAGTAGTAGTAGTGAGAGGCAACTGAGAGGTCATGTCCCTCTCAGATCCAACCCTTCTCACTTGAAAAGCTTGTCCAAGGTGTTTTCTGTACCAAGATGCCACGTGTTGCAGTGTCTGACAAGATGAACATCAAAATGGTATACAATACCGACAGGTTGTTAGGTAAGACACATATGCAACAGTTAGACAACTTTATTCCGAAACGTTTCGCCTACACAGTAGGCTTCTTCAGTCGAATACAGAAAGTAGGCAGGAACAGTAGAGATGTGAAGACGATGTAATCAGTCCATCACCCTTAAAGTCGTAGAATTTGAGGTTGTCAGTCCCTCGGCCTGGAGAAGTTCAGTTCCATAGTCAGGAACTATCTGAAGATCAAGCGACAGTGCGGAGACTTAAATACTGTCGGAAGGAGAGGTGCAGGGTAGTAATAGTAGTAGTAGTAGTAGTAGTGAGAGGCAACTGAGAGGTCATGTCCCTCTCAGATCCAACCCTTCTCACTTGAAAAGCTTGTCCAAGGTGTTTTCTGTACCAAGATGCCACGTGTTGCAGTGTCTGACAAGATGAACATCAAAATGGTATACAATACCGACAGGTTGTTAGGTAAGACACATATGCAACAGTTAGACAACTTTATTCCGAAACGTTTCGCCTACACAGTAGGCTTCTTCAGTCGAATACAGAAAGTAGGCAGGAACAGTAGAGATGTGAAGACGATGTAATCAGTCCATCACCCTTAAAGTCGTAGAATTTGAGGTTGTCAGTCCCTCGGCCTGGAGAAGTTCAGTTCCATAGTCAGGAACTATCTGAAGATCAAGCGACAGTGCGGAGACTTAAATACTGTCGGAAGGAGAGGTGCAGGGTAGAAGTAGTAGTAGTAGTAGTAGTAGTGAGAGGCAACTGAGAGGTCATGTCCCTCTCAGATCCAACCCTTCTCACTTGAAAAGCTTGTCCAAGGTGTTTTCTGTACCAAGATGCCACGTGTTGCAGTGTCTGACAAGATGAACATCAAAATGGTATACAATACCGACAGGTTGTTAGGTAAGACACATATGCAACAGTTAGACAACTTTATTCCGAAACGTTTCGCCTACACAGTAGGCTTCTTCAGTCGAATACAGAAAGTAGGCAGGAACAGTAGAGATGTGAAGACGATGTAATCAGTCCATCACCCTTAAAGTCGTAGAATTTGAGGTTGTCAGTCCCTCGGCCTGGAGAAGTTCAGTTCCATAGTCAGGAACTATCTGAAGATCAAGCGACAGTGCGGAGACTTAAATACTGTCGGAAGGAGAGGTGCAGGGTAGTAATAGTAGTAGTAGTAGTAGTAGTGAGAGGCAACTGAGAGGTCATGTCCCTCTCAGATCCAACCCTTCTCACTTGAAAAGCTTGTCCAAGGTGTTTTCTGTACCAAGATGCCACGTGTTGCAGTGTCTGACAAGATGAACATCAAAATGGTATACAATACCGACAGGTTGTTAGGTAAGACACATATGCAACAGTTAGACAACTTTATTCCGAAACGTTTCGCCTACACAGTAGGCTTCTTCAGTCGAATACAGAAAGTAGGCAGGAACAGTAGAGATGTGAAGACGATGTAATCAGTCCATCACCCTTAAAGTCGTAGAATTTGAGGTTGTCAGTCCCTCGGCCTGGAGAAGTTCAGTTCCATAGTCAGGAACTATCTGAAGATCAAGCGACAGTGCGGAGACTTAAATACTGTCGGAAGGAGAGGTGCAGGGTAGTAATAGTAGTAGTAGTAGTAGTAGTAGTAGTGAGAGGCAACTGAGAGGTCATGTCCCTCTCAGATCCAACCCTTCTCACTTGAAAAGCTTGTCCAAGGTGTTTTCTGTACCAAGATGCCACGTGTTGCAGTGTCTGACAAGATGAACATCAAAATGGTATACAATACCGACAGGTTGTTAGGTAAGACACATATGCAACAGTTAGACAACTTTATTCCGAAACGTTTCGCCTACACAGTAGGCTTCTTCAGTCGAATACAGAAAGTAGGCAGGAACAGTAGAGATGTGAAGACGATGTAATCAGTCCATCACCCTTAAAGTCGTAGAATTTGAGGTTGTCAGTCCCTCGGCCTGGATCTGATCTTCAGATAGTTCCTGACTATGGAACTGAACTTCTCCAGGCCGAGGGACTGACAACCTCAAATTCTACGACTTTAAGGGTGATGGACTGATTACATCGTCTTCACATCTCTACTGTTCCTGCCTACTTTCTGTATTCGACTGAAGAAGCCTACTGTGTAGGCGAAACGTTTCGGAATAAAGTTGTCTAACTGTTGCATATGTGTCTTACCTAACAACCTGTCGGTATTGTATACCATTTTGATGTTCATCTTGTCAGACACTGCAACACGTGGCATCTTGGTACAGAAAACACCTTGGACAAGCTTTTCAAGTGAGAAGGGTTGGATCTGAGAGGGACATGACCTCTCAGTTGCCTCTCACTACTACTACTACTACTACTTATTACTACCCTGCACCTCTCCTTCCGACAGTATTTAAGTCTCCGCACTGTCGCTTGATCTTCAGATAGTTCCTGACTATGGAACTGAACTTCTCCAGGCCGAGGGACTGACAACCTCAAATTCTACGACTTTAAGGGTGATGGACTGATTACATCGTCTTCACATCTCTACTGTTCCTGCCTACTTTCTGTATTCGACTGAAGAAGCCTACTGTGTAGGCGAAACGTTTCGGAATAAAGTTGTCTAACTGTTGCATATGTGTCTTACCTAACAACCTGTCGGTATTGTATACCATTTTGATGTTCATCTTCTTGTCTGAGTGTATCAAAGTTATTTTGTGTATTAATGAATGTGGATGAGACCTCGGTGTCTCCTTATTCTGAAATATGAAAGATTAGTTGCTTGGAGTCTTTATATTGTTTGTTACTGAGTGATGGTACCAGCTTGGTAGCTCTGTACCCTCTCCAGCGATGGTACCAGCTTGGTAGCTCTGTACCCTCTCCAGCGATGGTACCAGCTTGGTAGCTCTGTACCCTCTCCAGCGATGGTACCAGCTTGGTAGCTCTGTACCCTCTCCAGCGATGGTACCAGCTTGGTAGCTCTGTACCCTCTCCAGCGATGGTACCAGCTTGGTAGCTCTGTACCCTCTCCAGCGATGGTACCAGCTTGGTAGCTCTGTACCCTCTCCAGTGATGGTACCAGCTTGGTAGCTCTGTACCCTCTCCAGCGATGGTACCAGCTTGGTAGCTCTGTACCCTCTCCAGCGATGGTACCAGCTTGGTAGCTCTGTACCCTCTCCAGCGATGGTACCAGCTTGGTAGCTCTGTACCCTCTCCAGCGATGGTACCAGCTTGGTAGCTCTGTACCCTCTCCAGTGATGGTACCAGCTTGGTAGCTCTGTACCCTCTCCAGCGATGGTACCAGCTTGGTAGCTCTGTACCCTCTCCAGCGATGGTACCAGCTTGGTAGCTCTGTACCCTCTCCAGCGATGGTACCAGCTTGGTAGCTCTGTACCCTCTCCAGCGATGGTACCAGCTTGGTAGCTCTGTACCCTCTCCAGTGATGGTACCAGCTTGGTAGCTCTGTACCCTCTCCAGTGATGGTACCAGCTTGGTAGCTCTGTACCCTCTCCAGCGATGGTACCAGCTTGGTAGCTCTGTACCCTCTCCAGCGATGGTACCAGCTTGGTAGCTCTGTACCCTCTCCAGTGATGGTACCAGCTTGGTAGCTCTGTACCCTCTCCAGTGATGGTACCAGCTTGGTAGCTCTGTACCCTCTCCAGCGATGGTACCAGCTTGGTAGCTCTGTACCCTCTCCAGCGATGGTACCAGCTTGGTAGCTCTGTACCCTCTCCAGTGATGGTACCAGCTTGGTAGCTCTGTACCCTCTCCAGCGATGGTACCAGCTTGGTAGCTCTGTACCCTCTCCAGTGATGGTACCAGCTTGGTAGCTCTGTACCCTCTCCAGTGATGGTACCAGCTTGGTAGCTCTGTACCCTCTCCAGTGATGGTACCAGCTTGGTAGCTCTGTACCCTCTCCAGTGATGGTACCAGCTTGGTAGCTCTGTACCCTCTCCAGTGATGATACCAGCTTGGTAGCTCTGTACCCTCTCCAGTGATGATACCAGCTTGGTAGCTCTGTACCCTCTCCAGTGATGGTACCAGCTTGGTAGCTCTGTACCCTCTCCAGTGATGGTACCAGCTTGGTAGCTCTTCTCTGTACCCTCTCCAGCGATGGTACCAGCTTGGTAGCTCTGTACCCTCTCTAGTGATGGTACCAGCTTGGTAGCTCTGTACCCTCTCCAGCGATGATACCAGCTTGGTAGCTCTTCTCTGTACCCTCTCCAGCGATGGTACCAGCTTGGTAGCTCTGTACCCTCTCCAGCGATGATACCAGCTTGGTAGCTCTGTACCCTCTCCAGCGATGATACCAGCTTAGTAGCTCTTCTCTGTACCCTCTCCAGCGATGGTACCAGCTTGGTAGCTCTGTACCCTCTCCAGCGATGATACCAGCTTGGTAGCTCTTCTCTGTACCCTCTCCAGCGATGGTACCAGCTTGGTAGCTCTGTACCCTCTCCAGCGATGATACCAGCTTGGTAGCTCTGTACCCTCTCCAGCGATAATACCAGCTTAGTAGCTCTTCTCTGTACCCTCTCCAGCGATGGTACCAGCTTGGTAGCTCTGTACCCTCTCCAGTGATGGTACCAGCTTAGTAGCTCTGTACCCTCTCCAGCGATGATACCAGCTTGGTAGCTCTGTACCCTCTCCAGCGATGATACCAGCTTAGTATCTCTTCTCTGTACCCTCTCCAGCGATGGTACCAGCTTGGTAGCTCTGTACCCTCTCCAGTGATGGTACCAGCTTGGTAGCTCTGTACCCTCTCCAGCGATGATACCAGCTTGGTAGCTCTGTACCCTCTCCAGTGATGGTACCAGCTTAGTAGCTCTTCTCTGTACCCTCTCCAGCGATGGTACCAGCTTGGTAGCTCTGTACCCTCTCCAGTGATGGTACCAGCTTAGTAGCTCTTCTCTGTACCCTCTCCAGCGATGGTACCAGCTTGGTAGCTCTGTACCCTCTCCAGCGATGGTACCAGCTTGGTAGCTCTTCTCTGTACCCTCTCCAGCGATGGTACCAGCTTGGTAGCTCTTCTCTGTACCCTCTCCAGCGATGGTACCAGCTTGGTAGCTCTGTACCCTCTCCAGCGATGATACCAGCTTGGTAGCTCTTCTCTGTACCCTCTCCAGCGATGGTACCAGCTTGGTAGCTCTGTACCCTCTCCAGTGATGGTACCAGCTTAGTAGCTCTTCTCTGTACCCTCTCCAGCGATGGTACCAGCTTGGTAGCTCTGTACCCTCTCCAGTGATGGTACCAGCTTAGTAGCTCTTCTCTGTACCCTCTCCAGCGATGGTACCAGCTTGGTAGCTCTGTACCCTCTCCAGCGATGGTACCAGCTTGGTAGCTCTTCTCTGTACCCTCTCCAGCGATGGTACCAGCTTGGTAGCTCTTCTCTGTACCCTCTCCAGCGATGGTACCAGCTTGGTAGCTCTGTACCCTCTCCAGCGATGATACCAGCTTGGTAGCTCTTCTCTGTACCCTCTCCAGCGATGGTACCAGCTTGGTAGCTCTGTACCCTCTCCAGTGATGGTACCAGCTTAGTAGCTCTTCTCTGTACCCTCTCCAGCGATGGTACCAGCTTGGTAGCTCTGTACCCTCTCCAGCGATGGTACCAGCTTGGTAGCTCTTCTCTGTACCCTCTCCAGCGATGGTACCAGCTTGGTAGCTCTGTACCCTCTCCAGTGATGGTACCAGCTTGGTAGCTCTTCTCTGTACCCTCTCCAGCGATGGTACCAGCTTGGTAGCTCTTTTCTGTACCCTCTCCAGCGATGGTACCAGCTTGGTAGCTCTTTTCTGTACCCTCTCCAGCGATGGTACCAGCTTGGCAGCTCTTCTCTGTACCCTCTCCAGCGATGGTACCAGCTTGGTAGCTCTGTACCCTCTCCAGTGATGGTACCAGCTTGGTAGCTCTTCTCTGTACCCTCTCCAGCGATGGTACCAGCTTGGTAGCTCTTCTCTGTACCCTCTCCAGCGATGGTACCAGCTTGGTAGCTCTGTACCCTCTCCAGCGATGGTACCAGCTTGGTAGCTCTTTTCTGTACCCTCTCCAGCGATGGTACCAGCTTGGGAGCTCTGTACCCTCTCCAGCGATAGTACCAGCTTGGTAGCTCTTTTCTGTACCCTCTTCAGTGATGGTACCAGCTTGGCAGCTCTTCTCTGTACCCTCTCCAGTGATAGTACCAGCTTGGTAGCTCTTCTCTGTACTCCCTCTACTAATTCTTCGTCTGTTCTGTAATTTAGAGACCAACACTGGACGACATATTCAGGTTGCGGTCTGCTGTATTGTACTTAGCTTCTAGCAGACAGGCATCGCCTGGCACTGTTGAGGTCGTTGCTTATAATTACCCTGAGATTCTTTTCTTCTCTTGCCTCGGTCAGTGTGTTGTTAGACAGGACCGAATCTATCTGTTACCGTATCTATTATCAAGGTTTATATCATATCCAACAATGGATTACTTTGCACTTAGTCTACGCTAACACTCATCTTCCACGTGTCCGACCACAACGAGAACCTGACCACAACACTCTCAATACTCAAACAGTTCGATGTCTCAAATTTTGTCTTAGGAGTCGTCCCGGCTTCGAGGTCATATACGTACAATGTGAAGAGGGCCTGACCAAGAAACGAGCTCAGAGGAACTCTACTAGGTACGTCCAACCACTCAGAAACCTCCTTGAGTACTAGTCTTGTTTCCTGTTTGTGTTGAGGCAGTCACTCATCCAGGCACAGAGAGAGAGAGAGAGAGAGAGAGAGAGAGAGAGAGAGAGAGAGAGAGAGAGAGAGAGAGAGAGAGAGAGAGAGAGAGAGAGAGAGAGAGAGAGAGAGAGAAAGAGAGAGAGAGAGAGAGTTAAGGAATCATAGAGAAAGTGAAAGTAAAGATAGCGAATGCTAGAGAGGGCAAGAGAGAATCGATTGAACAGAGGCGACGGAGAGGCACCAGACTGTGATAAATAGTGAGAGAAGACCGCAGTGTAAAGCACAGAACCAGAGGAGAGAAAGAGAGGAGGGGAGGGAAGGAGGATGGTGATGCAGAGGTACAAGGAGAGGGAGAGGAAGAAGACAAAGGTAGACGGAAGAGCTGGTAAAGAGTGAAAGAGAATGAAAAAGAGAAAGAGAGATGGTGAAGGAAAGAGAGACAGAGGAAAGTCAGAATGCTAGAGGAATGGGACAAGAGTGAAAGAGAGAATAAAGGAAAAAGGCAATAGAAGAGAATAAGATAGAAAGTAAGTTCCTAAAAAAAGAGTACCAAAGAAGAGAAAACCGAAGAACAGAGAGGGTACCTAGGAAGAGAGGACTGAGGAGAGAAAAAGAAGACTAAGGAAGAGTGAACATAGGAAAAGGGGAAGAGAGGACCTAGGAGGAGAGGAAGACAGGACCTGGGAAAAAAGAGAAGACCTAAAAAGAAAGAAAAAGAGGACGTAGGAAGAGGAGACCTAGGAAGGAAGAGAGTACCTAGGAAGGAAGAGAGTACCTAGGAAGGAAGAGAGTACCTAGGAAGGAAGAGAGTACCTAGGAAGGAAGAGAGTACCTAGGAAGGAAGAGAGGACCTAGGAAGGAAGAGAGGACCTAGGAAGGAAGAGAGGACCTAGGAAGGAAGAGAGGACCTAGGAAGGAAGAGAGGACCTAGGAAGGAAGAGAGGACCTAGGAAGGAAGAGAGGACCTAGGAAGAAAGAGAGGACCTAGGAAGGAAGAGAGGACCTAGGAAGGAAGAGAGGACCTAGAAAGAAAGAGAGGACCTAGGAAGGAAGAGAGGACCTAGGAAGGAAGAGAGGATCTAGGAAGAAAGAGAGGACCTAGGAAGGAAGAGAGGACCTAGGAAGGAAGAGAGGACCTAGGAAGGAAGAGTGGACCTAGGAAGGAAGAGAGGACCTAGGAAGGAAGAGAGGACCTAGGAAGGGAGGACCTAGGAAGGAAGAGAGGACCTAGAAAGAAAGAGAGGACCTTGGAAGGAAGAGAGGACCTAGAAAGGAAGAGAGGACCTAGGAAGGAAGAGAGGACCTAGAAAGGAAGAGAGGACCTAGGAAGGAAGATAGGACCTAGGAAGGAAGAGAGGACCTAGGAAGGAAGAGAGGACCTACGAAGGAAGAGAGGACCTAGGAAGGAAGAGAGGACCTAGGAAGAAAGAGAGGACCTAGGAAGGAAGAGAGGACCTAGGAAGGAAGAGAGGACCTAGGAAGGAAGAGAGGACCTAGGAAGGAAGAGAGGACCTAGGAAGGAAGAGAGGACCTAGAAAGAAAGAGAGGACCTAGGAAGGAAGAGAGGACCTAGGAAGGAAGAGAGGATCTAGAAAGGAAGAGAGGACCTAGGAAGGAAGAGAGGACCTAGGAAGGAAGAGAGGACCTAGGAAGGAAGAGAGGACCTAGGAAGGAAGAGAGGACCTAGGAAGGGAGGACCTAGGAAGGAAGAGAGGACCTAGAAAGAAAGAGAGGACCTAGGAAGGAAGAGAGGATCTAGGAAGGAAGAGAGGACCTAGGAAGGAAGAGAGGACCTAGGAAGGAAGAGAGAGGACCTAGGAAGGAAGAGAGGCCCTAGGATCTAGGAAGGAAGAGAGGACCTAGGAAGGAAGAGAGGACCTAGGAAGGAAGAGAGGATCTAGGAAGGAAGAGAGGACCTAGGAAGGAAGAGAGGCCCTAGGAAGGAAGAGAGGACCTAGGAAGGAAGAGAGGACCTAGGAAGGAAGAGAGGACCTAGGAAGGAAGAGAGGACCTAGGAAGGAAGAGAGGACCTAGGAAGGAAGAGAGGACCTAGGAAGGAAGAGAGGACCTAGGAAGGAAGAGAGGACCTAGGAAGGAAGAGAGGACCTAGGAAGAAAGAGAGGACCTAGGAAGGAAGAGAGGACCTAGAAAGAAAGAGAGGACCTAGGAAGGAAGAGAGGACCTACGAAGGAAGAGAGGACCTAGGAAGGAAGAGAGGACCTAGGAAGGAAGAGAGGACCTAGGAAGGAAGAGAGGACCTAGGAAGGAAGAGAGGACCTAGGAAGAAAGAGAGGACCTAGGAAGGAAGAGAGGACCTAGAAAGAAAGAGAGGACCTAGGAAGAAAGAGAGGACCTAGGAAGGAAGAGAGGACCTAGGAAGGAAGAGAGGACCTAGGAAGGAAGAGAGGACCTAGAAAGAAAGAGAGGACCTAGGAAGAAAGAGAGGACCTAGGAAGGAAGAGAGGACCTAGGAAGAAAGAGAGGACCTAGGAAGGAAGAGAGGACCTAGGAAGGAAGAGAGGACCTAGAAAGAAAGAGAGGACCTAGGAAGGAAGAGAGGACCTAGGAAGAAAGAGAGGACCTAGGAAGAAAGAGAGGACCTAGGAAGGAAGAGAGGACCCAGGAAGGAAGAGAGGACCTAGGAAGGAAGAGAGGACCTAGGAAGGAAGGGAGGACCTAGGAAGGAAGAGAGGACCTAGGAAGGAAGAGAGTACCTAGGAAGGAAGAGAGGACCTAGGAAGGGAGGACCTAGGAAGGAAGAGAGGACCTAGGAAGGAAGAGAGGACCTAGGAAGGAAGAGAGGACCTAGGAAGGAAGAGAGGACCTAGGAAGGAAGAGAGGACCTAGGAAGGAAGAGAGGACCTAGGAAGGAAGAGAGGACCTAGGAAGGAAGAGAGGACCTAGGAAGGAAGAGAGGACCTAGGAAGGGAGGACCTAGGAAGGAAGAGAGTACCTAGGAAGGAAGAGAGGACCTAGGAAGGAAGAGAGGACCTAGGAAGGAAGAGAGGACCTAGGAAGGAAGAGAGGACCTAGGAAGGAAGAGAGGACCTAGGAAGGAAGAGAGGACCTAGGAAGAAAGAGAGGACCTAGGAAGGAAGAGAGGACCTAGGAAGGAAGAGAGGACCTAGAAAGAAAGAGAGGACCTAGGAAGGAAGAGAGGACCTAGGAAGGAAGAGAGGATCTAGGAAGAAAGAGAGGACCTAGGAAGGAAGAGAGGACCTAGGAAGGAAGAGAGGACCTAGGAAGGAAGAGTGGACCTAGGAAGGAAGAGGGGACCTAGGAAGGAAGAGAGGACCTAGGAAGGGAGGACCTAGGAAGGAAGAGAGGACCTAGAAAGAAAGAGAGGACCTTGGAAGGAAGAGAGGACCTAGAAAGGAAGAGAGGACCTAGGAAGGAAGAGAGGACCTAGAAAGGAAGAGAGGACCTAGGAAGGAAGATAGGACCTTGGAAGGAAGAGAGGACCTAGGAAGGAAGAGAGGACCTACGAAGGAAGAGAGAACCTAGGAAGGAAGAGAGGACCTAGGAAGAAAGAGAAGACCTAGGAAGGAAGAGAGGACCTAGGAAGGAAGAGAGGACCTAGGAAGGAAGAGAGGACCTAGGAAGGAAGAGAGGACCTAGGAAGGAAGAGAGGACCTAGAAAGAAAGAGAGGACCTAGGAAGGAAGAGAGGACCTAGGAAGGAAGAGAGGATCTAGAAAGGAAGAGAGGACCTAGGAAGGAAGAGAGGACCTAGGAAGGAAGAGAGGACCTAGGAAGGAAGAGAGGACCTAGGAAGGAAGAGAGGACCTAGGAAGGGAGGACCTAGGAAGGAAGAGAGGACCTAGAAAGAAAGAGAGGACCTAGGAAGGAAGAGAGGATCTAGGAAGGAAGAGAGGACCTAGGAAGGAAGAGAGGACCTAGGAAGGAAGAGAGGATCTAGGAAGGAAGAGAGGACCTAGGAAGGAAGAGAGGCCCTAGGAAGGAAGAGAGGACCTAGGAAGGAAGAGAGGACCTAGGAAGGAAGAGAGGACCTAGGAAGGAAGAGAGGACCTAGGAAGGAAGAGAGGACCTAGGAAGGAAGAGAGGACCTAGGAAGGAAGAGAGGACCTACGAAGGAAGAGAGGACCTAGGAAGGAAGAGAGGACCTAGGAAGAAAGAGAGGACGTAGGAAGGAAGAGAGGACCTATAAAGAAAGAGAGGACCTAGGAAGGAAGAGAGGACCTACGAAGGAAGAGAGGACCTAGGAAGGAAGAGAGGACCTAGGAAGGAAGAGAGGACCTAGGAAGGAAGAGAGGACCTAGGAAGGAAGAGAGGACCTAGGAAGAAAGAGAGGACCTAGGAAGGAAGAGAGGACCTAGAAAGAAAGAGAGGACCTAGGAAGAAAGAGAGGACCTAGGAAGGAAGAGAGGACCTAGGAAGGAAGAGAGGACCTAGGAAGGAAGAGAGGACCTAGAAAGAAAGAGAGGACCTAGGAAGAAAGAGAGGACCTAGGAAGGAAGAGAGGACCTAGAAAGAAAGAGAGGACCTAGGAAGAAAGAGAGGACCTAGGAAGGAAGAGAGGACCTAGGAAGGAAGAGAGGACCTAGGAAGGAAGAGAGGACCTAGGAAGGAAGAGAGGACCTAGGAAGGAAGGGAGGACCTAGGAAGGAAGAGAGGACCTAGGAAGGAAGAGAGTACCTAGGAAGGAAGAGAGGACCTAGGAAGGGAGGACCTAGGAAGGAAGAGAGGACCTAGGAAGGAAGAGAGGACCTAGGAAGGAAGAGAGGACCTAGGAAGGAAGAGAGGACCTAGGAAGGAAGAGAGTACCTAGGAAGGAAGAGAGGACCTAGGAAGGGAGGACCTAGGAAGGAAGAGAGGACCTAGGAAGGAAGAGAGGACCTAGGAAGGAAGAGAGGACCTAGGAAGGAAGAGAGGACCTAGGAAGGAAGAGAGGACCTAGGAAGGAAGAGAATACCTAGGAAGGAAGAGAGGACCTAGGAAGGAAGAGAGGACCTAGGAAGGGAGGACCTAGGAAGGAAGAGAGGACCTAGGAAGGAAGAGAGGACCTAGGAAGGAAGAGAGGACCTAGGAAGGAAGAGAGGACCTAGGAAGGAAGAGAGGACCTAGGAAGGGAGGACCTAGGAAGGAAGAGAGGACCTAGGAAGGAAGAGAGGACCTAGGAAGGAAGAGAGGACCTAGGAAGGGAGGACCTAGGAAGGAAGAGAGGACCTAGGAAGGAAGAGAGGACCTAGGAAGGAAGAGAGGACCTAGGAAGGAAGAGAGGACCTAGGAAGGAAGAGAGGACCTAGGAAGGGAGGACCTAGGAAGGAAGAGAGGACCTAGGAAGGAAGAGAGGACCTAGGAAGGAAGAGAGGACCTAGGAAGGAAGAGAGGACCTAGGAAGGAAGAGAGGACCTAGGAAGGGAGGACCTAGGAAGGAAGAGAGGACCTAGGAAGGAAGAGAGGACCTAGGAAGGAAGAGAGGACCTAGGAAGGAAGAGAGGACCTAGGAAGGAAGAGAGGACCTAGGAAGGGAGGACCTAGGAAGGAAGAGAGGATCTAGGAAGGAAGAGAGGACCTAGGAAGGAAGAGAGGACCTAGGAAGGAAGAGAGGACCTAGGAAGGAAGAGAGGACCTAGGAAGGAAGAGAGGATCTAGGAAGGAAGAGAGGATCTAGGAAGGAAGAGAGGACCTAGGAAGGAAGAGAGGACCTAGGAAGGAAGAGAGGATCTAGGAAGGAAGAGAGGACCTAGGAAGGAAGAGAGGACCTAGGAAGAGAGGACCTAGGAAGGAAGAGAGGACCTAGGAAGGAAGAGAGGACCTAGGAAGGAAGAGAGGACCTAGGAAGGAAGAGAGGACCTAGGAAGGAAGAGAGGATCTAGGAAGGAAGAGAGGATCTAGGAAGGAAGAGAGGACCTAGGAAGGAAGAGAGGACCTAGGAAGGAAGAGAGGATCTAGGAAGGAAGAGAGGACCTAGGAAGGAAGAGAGGACCTAGGAAGAGAGGACCTAGGAAGGAAGAGAGGACCTAGGAAGGAAGAGAGGACCTAGGAAGGAAGAGAGGACCTAGGAAGGAAGAGAGATGGTGTCTTAATAGCGGTGATGAGCTTGGTACACAACACGAGGAAACTCATCACTCACCCTCACTCATCTTCACTCATCACTCACCTTCTCTCATCACTCACCCATACTCATCATTCACCCTCACTCATCACTCGCCCATACTTATCGCTCTCCCTCACTCATCACTCACCTCACTCATCACTAACCCATGCTCATCACTCACCCATACTTATCACTCACACTCGCTCATCACTCACCCATACTCATCACCCACCCTTACTCATCACTCACCCATACTCATCACTCATACTCTTAACTCACACTCATTCATCACTCACCCATGTTCATCACTCACCCTCACTCACCACTCACCCTCAACACACCCTCCACTTTCATTATTCACCCTACACACTCATCACCACACACACTACCTACATACTCATCACCACACACACTACCTACATACTCATCACCACACACACTACCTACATACTCATCACCACACACATTGCCTCCACACAAATCACCACACACTACCTCCACACGCTTCACCACACACTGCCCCCCCCACACACACAAACAACACATACACACACTGCCCCCACACATCACCACACACTGCCCCCACACTCATCACCACACACTACCCCCACACACATCACCACACCCTACCCCCACACACATCACCACACACTACCCCCACACACATCACCACACACTACCCCCACACTCATCACCACACACTACCCCCACACACATCACCACACCCTACCCCCACACACATCACCACACACTACCCCCACACACATCACCACACACTGCCCCCACACTCATCACCACACACTGCCCCCACACTCATCACCACACACTGCCCCCACACACATCACCACACACTACCCCCACACACATCACCACACACTACCCCCACACACTTCACCACACACTACCCCCACACACATCACCACACACTACCCCCACACACATCACCACACACAGCCCCCATACTCATCACCACACACTGCCCCCACACTCATCACCACACACTGCCCCCACACACATCACCACACACTACCCCCACACACATCACCACACACTACCCCCACACACATCACCACACACTACCCCCACACACATCACCACACACTACCCCCACACACATCACCACACACTGCCCCCACACTCATCACCACACACTACCCCCACACACATCACCACACACTACCCCACACACATCACCACACACTACCCCCACACACATCACCACACACTGCCCCCACACTCATCACCACACACTGCCCCCACACTCATCACCACACACTGCCCCCACACACATCACCACACACTACCCCCACACACATCACCACACACTACCCCACACTCATCACCACACACTACCCCACACACATCACCACACACTACCCCCACACACATCACCACACACTACCCCCACACACATCACCACCCACTACCCCTACACTCATCACCACACACTACCCCACACACATCACCACACACTACCCCCACACTCATCACCACACACTGCCCCCACACTCATCACCACACACTACCCTCACACACATCACCACACACTACCCCCATACACATCACCACACACTTCCCCCACACTCATCACCACACACTGCCCCCACACACATCACCACACACTACCCCCACACACATCACCACACACTACCCCCACACTCATCACCACACACTACCCCCACACACATCACCACACACTACCCCCACACACATCACCACACACTGCCCCCACACTCATCACCACACACTACCCCCACACTCATCACCACACACTACCCCCACACACATCACCACACACTACACCCACACCCATCACCACACACTACCCCCACACACATCACCACACACTTCCCCCACACACATCACCACACACTACCCCCACACACATCACCACACACTTCCCCCACACTCATCACCACACACTGCCCCCACACACATCACCACACACTACCCCCACACACATCACCACACACTACCCCCACACTCATCACCACACACTACCCCCACACACATCACCACACACTACCCCCACACACATCACCACACACTGCCCCCACACTCATCACCACACACTATCCCCACACTCATCACCACACACTGCCCCCACACTCATCACCACACACTACCCCCACACTCATCACCACACACTGCCCCCACACTCATCACCACACACTACCCCCACACTCATCACCACACACTGCCCCCACACACATCACCACACACTACCCCCACACACATCACCACACACTGCCCCCACACACATCACCACACACTGCCCCCACACTCATCACCACACACACAGCCTTAACACACGCACACGCTAGACTCGTATACAGGAGAGAAGAGAGACAGTGGTCTAACGATAATTCTGGCGTGATACACCTGACTCAGCCATCACAAGTCTCAGAGCAGCATCTCACAATCATCCAGTGAGTGCACAAGATTGTTCACAATTTTAGAGAT
This sequence comes from Cherax quadricarinatus, assembly GCF_038502225.1. Classification (NCBI taxonomy): domain Eukaryota; kingdom Metazoa; phylum Arthropoda; class Malacostraca; order Decapoda; family Parastacidae; genus Cherax; species Cherax quadricarinatus. Next base: position 1,167,416 of record NC_091321.1, on the reverse strand, counting down.
CTTACATTCGTATAAATTTTAACCTCAGTGATAATAATTTTCACATTGTCTTCCAGAACATATTGATTGTTTACCAAGATATATTGATTGTTCATCAAGACATACTGATTGTTCATCAAGACATACTAATTGTTCATCAAGACATACTGATTGTTCATCAAGACATACTGATTGTTCATCAAGACATACTGATTGTTCATCAAGACATACTGATTGTTCATCAAGACATACTGATTGTTCATCAAGACATACTGATTGTTCATCAAGATATACTGATTGTTCATCAAGACATACTGATTGTTCATCAAGACATACTGATTGTTCATCAAGACATACTGATTGTTCATCAAGACATACTGATTGTTCATCAAGACATACTGATTGTTCATCAAGACATACTGATTGTTCATCAAGACATACTGATTGTTCATCAAGACATACTGATTGTTCATCAAGACATACTGATTGTTCATCAAGACATACTGATTGTTCATCAAGACATACTGATTGTTCATCAAGACATACTGATTGTTCATCAAGACATACTGATTGTTCATCAAGACATACTGATTGTTCATCAAGACATACTGATTGTTCATCAAGACATACTGATTGTTCATCAAGACATACTGATTGTTCATCAAGACATACTGATTGTTCATCAAGACATACTGATTGTTCATCAAGACATACTGATTGTTCATTAAGACATATTGATTGTTCATTAAGACATATTGATTGTTCATCAAGACATACTGATTGTTTTTCCTTATTCTTTTGAGTTGAATTATTTGTTTATCTTAATTATTGTTGTTTGTGTTAGTAAGTACCTGACTCACCCGTGATGGGTAACTAGGGCATATCCACACCATCAGGGCATATCCACACCATCAGGGCATATCCACACCATCAGGGCATATCCACACCATCAGGGCATATCCACACCATCAGGGCATATCCACACCATCAGGGCATATCCACACCATCAGGGCATATCCACATCATCAGGGCATATCCACACCATCAGGGCATATCCACACCATCAGGGCATATCCACACCATCAGGGCATATCCACATCATCAGGGCATATCCACACCATCAGGGCATATCCACACCATCAGGGCATATCCACACCATCATATCCACACCATCATATCCACACCATCATATCCACACCATCATATCCACACCATCATATCCACACCATCATATCCACACCATCATATCCACACCATCATATCCACACCATCATATCCACACCATCATAACCACACCATCATATCCACACCATCATATCCACACCATCATATCCACACCATCATATCCACACTTACACCTTCAAGTCACTACCTTCTGGACGTACCTCAGGTGTTGCCACTTCAGGTTTCACATTATGCAAGTATTCTCAAGATATTTATTTTCGGAAAATTTGTGAGTTATTATCAGTTATGGACACTGTTTCCTGCGTTTACTGTACGTTTATTAATATATATATATATATATATATATATATATATATATATATATATATATATATATATATATATATATATATATATATATATATATATATATATATATATATATGTTGCAGAGTTCTGCTACAGTTAATGAAGTAGCAATTAGTGAGTTAATATTGCAACAACTTGCAACTAACTTTCTCACTGTTTCATATTCTTCACGCGCCTCATACGTCAAATAATTCTTTATGTTGGTGTGAAATATCTTTCAAGTTTGAATGAAAACTTAATGAACGCCACATTTTCTTAATGAAAATATGTTGAGTTATTTCTGAGTCTTTCACCGTTGTTTAATTCAGTGAAAATATTGGATTAGTTGAGTTGTTTGTATTTTCTTGATTTTCTGAATGTTTTGGGTAATTGTTTTAGGTAGGTTTCTTGCACAGATGTTGTAGAACCTAGCAACAGAGAGAGAGAGAGAGAGAGAGAGAGAGAGAGAGAGAGAGAGAGAGAGAGAGAGAGAGAGAGAGAGGAAGGGGGTATGGTTAAATAACTTATCTAAATTAAACCCAGTATTGTCAGATTAATTGGGTCAGGGGACCGAAAATTAATTTTAATCCTGTAACCCTCCTGCTCATCCATAAAAATTAATCATTTTTTGAAAAAGCTTATTTAGTAGTCTAACTGTATGTAAATGAGAGGAAAATGGGAAAAAAGGAGATGATGAGAAGGCGCAGGAGAAGAGAGGAAAGAAAAGAGAAAGAGAGGGCTAGAGAGAGAGAGAGAGACAGAGGGAACTAACCATGAAGAACCACGTTGTAAATCTTGCAAACAAGGCAGCCAGGAAGCTTACAGCACTTCGCTGTATCTGGCATCTGCTTGACAGTAGGGGTTGCAAGATTCTGTACGAGGCACAAGTACGCTCACACCTTGAGTATGCTCCACTTTCTTGGTTTGCCTGCCCCCCCTCTCATCTGCGACTGCTTGACAGAGTAGAGAACAGAGCAAGACGTCTCATCTCTCGCCTGGACCCATCCTGGATAGATCTGTCATTTCAGCAGAGCCTTCAACATAGGAGTGATGTGGGTGGCCTTACTGTTATGTACAAGGCCAATATTGTCAAAGTACCACACTTGGATCCACTTCGAGGACAGCATGAAACAAGCTTTTATGCCACAAGACGGGCAGAAAGCAGCAACTTCACTCTGGCTGTACCCTTCTCCAGAACATCACTCCATCTGAGATCATACATACCCAGGATGACTCGAGTATGGAACACATTCGTACAGCATAATGATGTCAACGAGATAAAGTCAGTTGATCAAATGAAAATGCTGGCCCATAGATGGCTCCAACTTCATCCTGTTCCCTACTTGTATGTCTCATAACAATAAAAATGCTTTCAAATGAGCTGATGTAGGTAACAGCTCTTAGCTTGCCAATAAAGTTAGGAATCCTTAACCTGTAAATAGCTCGTCAATAAAGCTAGGGATCCTTAACCGTGTCAAACCCTGTGTAAAAAAAAAAAGAGCTGGGTAAAGCCAGATCAACTGATGACTTGTGTGTCCATACCTGTCTTACCAACAGTGTTGGTGATAGATAGAGCCATCTACTTGCCATCATGATGTATCTACCCAAGTCGTCTAGCCGACACACCAGGTGGTGTAGCCAGCACACCAGGTGATGTAACCAACACACAAGGTATATATATATATATATATATATATATATATATATATATATATATATATATATATATATATATATACATATATATATATATATATATATATATATATATATATATATATATATATATATATATATATATATACGATAAATCACAACAACTCAGCTACAATAAATCACAACTCAGCTACGATAAACTACAACAACTCAGCTACAATAAACTACAACAACTCAGCTACGATAAACTACAACAACTCAGCTACGATAAACCTTGAATAACTTGTATCTAAGCTTGAGAGCACACTGAGGCTCCCACAACTACGCTTCAGTAGTGTTTTATTACCCGTGAACTGAAGATATATTATTCCCTATAGAGAAAAAAAACACTGAATAAATTCCGAGTAAAGAGTTGTATTTCTTCCCTTGGAAGAAACACTAAGAGCATTGATATTCAGTTAAATCATGACTCAGGAAGTCGTCATAACACGATTACAAGCAAACCATGGTACGGGTGGGGATCGAACTCATGGCAAGTGAGTCGTAAAACTCACTTGCTCTGAGTTCGAAGGTTAGCATGGGCCACCACTGTGACCGCAAATGTAAGTTTTTTACAGATGAATCTCCCGCTGGCGGGAGATTCATCTGTAAAAACTTTGTGGTCACAGTGGTGGCCCAGGCTAACCTTTCTATGGTATATAAATATAACTAGTTGCGTGAATCTTACTGTAGCCAGCTGGCGGTTGGAATAACTTCAATAACGAGATTAGTTTGGGTAACGAGATTAGTTTGAGTAACGAGATCAGATTTAATAACAAAATTAGCTTTAATAACGAGATTAATTTTAATAAAATGATTAATTTTAATGAGGTTAGCTTTAATACCGAGACTAAATTTCATAACGAGACTACTCTAATAACGAGATCAGCTTTAATAACGAGATTTTCCTTGCTGCTAGCGCTCGTTGCCGGGAATGTGCCGTGATCTCCATGCCTGGGATGCTTCAGGAACAATCTTGGAATATTCCTGAAGTGTGAGTGTAGATTCCAGCAGATGGTATTCTTCGAAGTTAGAGTGACAAGAACCTTCAAGTTCAGTTTCCCAAAGCTGAGCTTGGTTTCTCAAAGCTGAGCTTGGTTTCTCAAAGGTGAGCTTGGTTTCTCAAAGCTGAGCTTGGTTTCTCAAAGGTGAGCTTGGTTTCTCAAAGCTGAGCTTGGTTTCTCAAAGCTGAGCTTGGTTTCTCAAAGCTGAGCTTGGTTTCTCAAAGGTGAGCTTGGTTTCTCAAATGTGAGCTTGGTTTCTCAAAGCTGAGCTTGGTTTCTCAAAGGTGAGCTTGGTTTCTCAAAGCTGAGCTTGGTTTCTCAAAGCTGAGCTTGGTTTCTCAAAGCTGAGCTTGGTTTCTCAAAGGTGAGCTTGGTTTCTCAAAGCTGAGCTTGGTTTCTCAAAGCTGAGCTTGGTTTCTCAAAGGTGAGCTTGGTTTCTCAAAGCTGAGCTTGGTTTCTCAAAGCTGAGCTTGGTTTCTCAAAGCTGAGCTTGGTTTCTCAAAGGTGAGCTTGGTTTCTCAAATGTGAGCTTGGTTTCTCAAAGCTGAGCTTGGTTTCTCAAAGGTGAGCTTGGTTTCTCAAAGCTGAGCTTGGTTTCTCAAAGCTGAGCTTGGTTTCTCAAAGCTGAGCTTGGTTTCTCAAAGGTGAGCTTGGTTTCTCAAAGATGAGCTTGGTTTCTCAAAGGTGAGCTTGGTTTCTCAAAGGTGAGCTTGGTTTCTCAAAGGTGAGCTTGGTTTCTCAAAGGTGAGCTTGGTTTCTCAAAGGTGAGCTTGGTTTCTCAAAGGTGAGCTTGGTTTCTCAAAGCTGAGCTTGGTTTCTCAAAGGTGAGCTTGGTTTCTCAAAGCTGAGCTTGGTTTCTCAAAGCTGAGCTTGGTTTCTCAAAGCTGAGCTTGGTTTCTCAAAGCTGAGCTTGGTTTCTCAAAGCTGAGCTTGGTTTCTCAAAGCTGAGCTTGGTTTCTCAAAGCTGAGCTTGGTTTCTCAAAGGTGAGCTTGGTTTCTCAAAGGTGAGCTTGGTTTCTCAAAGCTGAGCTTGGTTTCTCAAAGCTGAGCTTGGTTTCTCAAAGATGAGCTTGGTTTCTCAAAGCTGAGCTTGGTTTCTCAAAGATGAGCTTGGTTTCTCAAAGCTGAGCTTGGTTTCTCAAAGCTGAGCTTGGTTTCTCAAAGCTCAGCTTGGTTTCTCAAAGCTGAGCTTGGTTTCTCAAAGCTGAGCTTGGTTTCTCAAAGCTCAGCTTGGTTTCTCAAAGGTGAGCTTGGTTTCTCAAAGGTGAGCTTGGTTTCTCAAAGCTGAGCTTGGTTTCTCAAAGCTGAGCTTGGTTTCTCAAAGGTGAGCTTGGTTTCTCAAAGCTGAGCTTTGTTTCTCAAAGATGAGCTTGGTTTCTCAAAGCTGAGCTTGGTTTCTCAAAGATGAGCTTGGTTTCTCAAAGCTGAGCTTGGTTTCTCAAAGATGAGCTTGGTTTCTCAAAGCTGAGCTTGGTTTCTCAAAGCTGAGCTTGGTTTCTCAAAGCTCAGCTTGGTTTCTCAAAGCTGAGCTTGGTTTCTCAAAGCTGAGCTTGGTTTCTCAAAGCTCAGCTTGGTTTCCCAAAGGTGAGCTTTGTTTCTCAAAGGTGAGCTTGGTTTCTCAAAGCTGAGCTTGGTTTCTCAAAGCTGAGCTTGGTTTCTCAAAGCTGAGCTTGGTTTCTCAAAGCTGAGCTTTGTTTCTCAAAGATGAGCTTGGTTTCTCAAAGCTGAGCTTGGTTTCTCAAAGCTGAGCTTGGTTTCTCAAAGGTGAGCTTGGTTTCTCAAATGTGAGCTTGGTTTCTCAAAGCTGAGCTTGGTTTCTCAAAGGTGAGCTTGGTTTCTCAAAGCTGAGCTTGGTTTCTCAAAGCTGAGCTTGGTTTCTCAAAGCTGAGCTTGGTTTCTCAAAGGTGAGCTTGGTTTCTCAAAGATGAGCTTGGTTTCTCAAAGGTGAGCTTGGTTTCTCAAAGGTGAGCTTGGTTTCTCAAAGGTGAGCTTGGTTTCTCAAAGGTGAGCTTGGTTTCTCAAAGGTGAGCTTGGTTTCTCAAAGGTGAGCTTGGTTTCTCAAAGCTGAGCTTGGTTTCTCAAAGGTGAGCTTGGTTTCTCAAAGCTGAGCTTGGTTTCTCAAAGCTGAGCTTGGTTTCTCAAAGCTGAGCTTGGTTTCTCAAAGCTGAGCTTGGTTTCTCAAAGCTGAGCTTGGTTTCTCAAAGCTGAGCTTGGTTTCTCAAAGGTGAGCTTGGTTTCTCAAAGGTGAGCTTGGTTTCTCAAAGGTGAGCTTGGTTTCTCAAAGCTGAGCTTGGTTTCTCAAAGCTGAGCTTGGTTTCTCAAAGATGAGCTTGGTTTCTCAAAGCTGAGCTTGGTTTCTCAAAGATGAGCTTGGTTTCTCAAAGCTGAGCTTGGTTTCTCAAAGCTGAGCTTGGTTTCTCAAAGCTCAGCTTGGTTTCTCAAAGCTGAGCTTGGTTTCTCAAAGCTGAGCTTGGTTTCTCAAAGCTCAGCTTGGTTTCTCAAAGGTGAGCTTGGTTTCTCAAAGGTGAGCTTGGTTTCTCAAAGCTGAGCTTGGTTTCTCAAAGCTGAGCTTGGTTTCTCAAAGGTGAGCTTGGTTTCTCAAAGCTGAGCTTTGTTTCTCAAAGATGAGCTTGGTTTCTCAAAGCTGAGCTTGGTTTCTCAAAGATGAGCTTGGTTTCTCAAAGCTGAGCTTGGTTTCTCAAAGATGAGCTTGGTTTCTCAAAGCTGAGCTTGGTTTCTCAAAGCTGAGCTTGGTTTCTCAAAGCTCAGCTTGGTTTCTCAAAGCTGAGCTTGGTTTCTCAAAGCTGAGCTTGGTTTCTCAAAGCTCAGCTTGGTTTCTCAAAGGTGAGCTTTGTTTCTCAAAGGTGAGCTTGGTTTCTCAAAGCTGAGCTTGGTTTCTCAAAGCTGAGCTTGGTTTCTCAAAGCTGAGCTTGGTTTCTCAAAGCTGAGCTTTGTTTCTCAAAGATGAGCTTGGTTTCTCAAAGCTGAGCTTGGTTTCTCAAAGATGAGCTTGGTTTCTCAAAGCTGAGCTTGGTTTCTCAAAGATGAGCTTGGTTTCTCAAAGCTGAGCTTGGTTTCTCAAAGTTGAGCTTGGTTTCTCAAAGCTGAGCTTGGTTTCTCAAAGCTGAGCTTGGTTTCTCAAAGCTGAGCTTGGTTTCTCAAAGCTGAGCTTGGTTTCTCAAAGCTGAGCTTTGTTTCTCAAAGATGAGCTTGGTTTCTCAAAGCTGAGCTTTGTTTCTCAAAGATGAGCTTGGTTTCTCAAAGCTGAGCTTGGTTTCTCAAAGATGAGCTTGGTTTCTCAAAGCTGAGCTTGGTTTCTCAAATATGAGCTTGGTTTCTCAAAGCTGAGCTTGGTTTCTCAAATGTGAGCTTGGTTTCTCAAATATGAGCTTGGTTTCTCAAATGTGAGCTTGGTTTCTCAAATATGAGCTTGGTTTCTCAAAGCTGAGCTTGGTTTCTCAAATGTGAGCTTGGTTTCTCAAAGCTGAGCTTGGTTTCTCAAATGTGAGCTTGGTTTCTCAAAGCTGAGCTTGGTTTCTCAAAGCTGAGCTTGGTTTCTCAAATGTGAGCTTGGTTTCTCAAAGCTGAGCTTGGTTTCTCAAAGCTGAGCTTGGTTTCTCAAAGCTGAGCTTGGTTTACCACATGTAAATAATCTGGGATATGTTATGTATTCTTTATAGTTTCTCAAGATTATACTTAAACTCATTAAATGCTAAATGACTCGGTAAATGTAAACAGCTATTTTGAAACGTACGTATATTAGAGAGAGAGAGAGAGAGAGAGAGAGAGAGAGAGAGAGAGAGAGAGAGAGAGAGAGAGAGAGAGAGAGAGAGAGAGAGAGAGAGAGAGAGAGAGAGAGAGAGAGAGAGAGAACCATGAAGAACCACGTTGTAAATCTTGCAAACAAGGCAGCCAGGAAGCTTACAGCACTTCGCTGTATCTGGCATCTGCTTGACAGTAGGGGTTGCAAGATTCTGTACGAGGCACAAGTACGCTCACACCTTGAGTATGCTCCACTTTCTTGGTTTGCCTGCCCCCCCTCTCATCTGCGACTGCTGGACAGAGTAGAGAACAGAGCAAGACGTCTCATCTCTCGCCTGGACCCATCCTGGATAGATCTGTCATTTCAGCAGAGCCTTCAACATAGGAGGGATGTGGGTGGCCTTACTGTTACGTACAAGGCCAATATTGTCAAAGTACCACACTTGGATCCACTTCGAGGACAGCGTGAAACAAGCTTTTATGCCACAAGACGGGCAGAAAACAGCAACTTCACTCTGGCTGTACCCTTCTCCAGAACATCACTCCATCTGAGATCATACATACCCAGGATGACTCGAGTATGGAACACATTCGTACAGCATAATGATGTCAACGAGATAAAGTCAGTTGATCAAATGAAAATGCTGGCCCATAGATGGCTCCAACTTCATCCTGTTCCCTACTTGTATGTCTCATAACAATAAAAATGCTTTCAAATGAGCTGATGTAGGTAACAGCTCTTAGCTTGCCAATAAAGTTAGGAATCCTTAACCTGTAAATAGCTTGTCAATAAAGCTAGGGACCCTTAACCTTGTCAAATCCTGCGAAAGAGAGAGAGAGAGAGAGAGAAAGAGAGACAGACAGACAGATAGAGACAGAGAGTGAGAAAGAGAGATAGACAGAGAGAGACAGAGACTGTCTTACTTCCTAATTTTCTAGATTTGATGAAGATGTTATTGTAATTTTTTTGCACTCGTATTTTGTTCCTCGTTTCCGTTCCTTGTATAAACAAAATGAGACGTTGCGTCTTACATTGTCACTACCAAACAGAGTTAATGTGGAGTGTCGCTTCTGACAGGAAAACTGTGGAGCTTACTGCGGACTGGAGCAGCGGGACGATCTCCTACCAAGCCTCAGTGGAGCTGGTTTTTGTACTGTACGAGAAGACATTTATTGGGCACACTCGCAGTCAAACCATGGCACATGGGTGAGACACATAGCAGCAGCTAAGTGACGATACATGCCATTACACGTATGTGTTGTTCAGTTGTTCTACGACACTGTTAGTGATCTCTGGTCCATAAAAATAACACGACACGTTTGAGGACATCTCCCGATGTTTACATCACGATTGCAGAAATTACTTTTTTTTTTACAGAACGTGGAAAAACAAATCATCTACCATAACTAGTAATAACTCATTGCCTTTATCCGTGACCAGTTTTTGAGGATAACCATAGAAAGATTTATGTCCATGGTTTGCCAGTGGCAGGCTACCTTGTAGAGTGGAGCTCCACCAACACTACCCTCGTTGACAAGCAGGTTACTGGCCCAGCTGCTCGGTCAGAAATACCTGAGTGTCGTTTGTTCCATGAGCCAGACTCTAGCTGAACAAACACTAATTGGGTCATTACCATGGTTGCATGTTCTAGTAAGTCATTATAAATTAGTTGCTTTCTCTAGCACTGCTAGCTGCTAGCGCTTGCGATGGCTTGTATACTGTGAAGTATAAAACTGATAGCTGACATATAGTGAAGAATAAGACTGATGACACACAGGCTGTGTGGTACTGTTCTCAATCTTAGGTCAGCTAAGAGGCTGACAGACTGTGTGGCACTGCTGTCTATCTTAGGTCTGCTAGGAGGCTGACATACATGCTGTGTGGCACTGCTGCTAATCTTAGGTCAACTAGGAGGCTGACAGAGACAGTGTAAGCTAGAAGGCGTTGCTGTGGTTAGTTTAGATTAGGTTAGTTTAGGTTAGGTCAGGTTAGGTTAGGTTAGGTCAGGCTAGGTTCGGTTAGGTTAAGTTAGGTTAGGTTAGGCTAGATTAGGTTAGGTTAGGTTGGATCAGGTTAGGTTAGGTTAGGTTAGTTTAGGTTAGGTCAGGTTAGGTTAGGTTAGGTCAGGCTAGGTTAGGTTAGGTCAGGTCAGGTTAGGTTAGATCAGGCTAGGTTAGGTTAGGTTAGTTTAGGTTAGGTCAGGTTAGGTTAGGTTAGGTCAGGTTAGGTTAGGTTAGGTCAGGTTAGGTTAGGTTAGGTCAGGTTAGGTTAGGTTAGGTCAGGCTAGGTTAGGTTAGGTTAAGTTAGGTTAGGTTAGGTTAGGTTAGATTAGGTTAGGTTAGGTTGGATCAGGTTAGGTTAGGTTAGGTTAGGTTAGGTTAGGTTAGGTTAGGTTAGGTTAGGTTAGGTCAGGTCAGGTTAGGTTAGATCATTTCGCCTAGAAAATGAAGATTTCTTTATGTCCTCAGGTGAGTGCTTATCTCCAGACATTGACCTGACCTTGCACAGCTGTTGCAGCAGTGTGCACGGGAGGTGAAGGCCGCTGCCTGGCGGTGTTGTGACCTAGTGGCTGGTGTGCACCCCTGTGTCCTGACTGTTGGTATCGATCTGAGAGCAGCACACGGGGCTGGTACAGCCCAGCTGACCACAGACATGTAACATGAAGGTGTGCTGATTGCTGAGTGCATGTGCTGTCATCCATCATCTTGCAGATGGTCCCTGCAAGATGATGGATGACCACCACCTGCCGCTTCCAAAATACTCCGTTACCGCCAACGTCACTACCATCATCGCCACTACCATCACCACTACCACCATCACCACTACCACCATTACCACTACCACCATTACCACTACCACCATTACCACTACCACCATTACCACTACCACCATTACCACTACCACCATTACCACTACCACCATTACCACTACCACCATTACCACTACCACCATTACCACTACCACCATAACCACTACTACCATCACCACTACCACCATCACCACTACCACCATCACCACTACCACCATCACCACTACTACCATCACCACTACCACCATCACCACTACCACCATCACCACTACCACCATCACCACTACCACCATCACCACTACCACCATCACCACTACCACCATCACCACTACCATCACCACTACCACCATCACCACTACCACCATCACCACTACCATCACCACTACCACCATCACCACTACCACCATCACCACTACCACCATCACCACTACCACCATCACCACTACCACCATCACCACTACTACCATCACCACTACCACCATCACCACTACCACCATCACCACTACCACCATCACCACTACTACCATCATCACTACCACCATCACCACTACCACCATCACCACTACCACCATCACCACTACCACCATCACCACTACCACCATCACCACTACCACCATCACCACTACCATCACCACTACCACCATCACCACTACCACCATCACCACTACCATCACCACTACCACCATCACCACTACCACCATCACCACTACCACCATCACCACTACCACCATCACCACTACTACCATCACCACTACCACCATCACCACTACCACCATCACCACTACCACCATCACCACTACCACCATTACCACTACCACTATAACCACTACTACCATCACCACTACCACCATCACCACTACCACCATCACCACTACCACCATCACCACTACTACCATCACCACTACCACCATCACCACTACCACCATCACCACTACCACCATCGCCAGTACCACCATCACCACTACCACCATCACCACTACCACCATTACCACTACCACCATTACCACTACTACCATCACCACTACCACCATCACCACTACCACCATCACCACTACCACCATCACCACTACTACCATCACCACTACCACCATTACCACTACCACCATTACAAACCATACCCCGGCCGGGATTGAACCCGCGGTCATAGAGTCTCAAAACTCTAGCCCGTCGCGTTAGTTGGAGTTTTGAGACTCTATGACCGCGGGTTCAATCCCGGCCGGGGTATGGGTTGTTTGCAAACGTGTCATTACGATTTCGTGAGTCACCACCATTACCACTACCACCATCACCACTACCACCATCACCACTACTACCATCACCACTACCACCATCACCACTACCACCATCACCACCACCACCATTGCTTCTACCACCATCACCACTACCACCATTACCACTACCACCATCACCACTACCACCATCACCACTACTACCATCACCACTACCACCATCACCACTACCACCATCACCACCACCACCATTGCTTCTACCACCATCACCACTACCACCATCACCACTACCACCATCACCACTACTACCATCATCACTACCACCATCACCACTACCCCCATTACCACTACCACCATCACCACTACCACCATTACCACTACCACCATCACCACTACCACCATCACCACTACCACCATCACCACTCTTACCATCATCACTACCACCATCACCACTACCCCCATTACCACTACCACCATCACCACTACCACCATTACCACTACCACCATCACCACTACCACCATCACCACTACCACCATCACCACTACCACCATCACCACTACCACCATTGCCTCTACCACCATCACCACTGCCACCATCAACATTACCATCATCGCCACTACCACCATCGCCACTACCATCACTACCACAGTCACCACTACCACCATCACCACTACCACCATCGCCACTACCACCATCACCACTACCACCATCACCACTACCACCATCACCACTACCACCATCACCACTACCACCATCGCCACTACCATCACCACTACCACCATCACCACTATCACCATCACCAGTACCACCATCGCCAGTACCACCATCGCCAGTACCACCATCGCCAGTACTACCATCGCCAGTACCACCATCACCACTACCACCATCGCCAGTACCACCATCGCTAGTGCCACCATCGCCAGTACCACCATCGCCAGTACCACCATCACCACTACCACCATCACCAGTACCACCATCGCCAGTACCACCATCGCCAGTACCACCATCGCCAGTACTACCATCGCCAGTACCACCATCACCACTACCACCATCGCCAGTACCACCATCGCTAGTGCCACCATCGCCAGTACCACCATCGCCAGTACCACCATCACCACTACCACCATCACCAGCACCACCATCACCACTGCCACCATCCCCAGTACCACCATCGCTAGTACCACCATCGCCAGTACTACTATCGCCAGTACCACCATCACCACTACCACCATCACCAGCACCACCATCACCACTACCACCATCGCCAGTACCACCATCGCCAGTACCACCATCACCACTACCACCATCGCCAGTACCACCATCGCCAGTACCACCATCGCCAGTACTACCATCGCCAGTACCACCATCACCACTACCACCATCACCAGCACCACCATCACCACTACCACCATCGCCAGTACCACCATCACCAGTACCACCATCACCAGCACCACCATCACCACTACCACCATCACCACTATCACCATCACCAGTATCACCATCGCCAGTACCACCATCGCCAGTACTACCATCGCCAGTACCACCATCACCACTACCACCATCGCCAGTACCACCATCGCCAGTACCACCATCGCCAGTACTACCATCGCCAGTACCACCATCACCACTACCACCATCACCAGCACCACCATCACCACTACCACCATCACCACTACCACCATCGCCAGTACCACCATCGCCAGTACCACCATCGCCAGTACTACCATCGCCAGTACCACCATCACCACTACCACCATCACCAGCACCACCATCACCACTACCACCATCGCCAGTACCACCATCGCCAGTACCACCATCACCACTGCCACCATCACCATTACCATCATCGCCACTACCACCATCGCCACTACCACCATCGCCACTACCACCATCACCACTACCACCATCGCCAGTACCACCATCGCTAGTACCACCATCGCCAGTACCACCATCCCTAGTACCACCATCACAACTACCACCATCACCACTACCACCATCACCAGCACCACCATCACCACTACCACCATCGCCAGTACCACCATCGCTAGTACCACCATCGCCAGTACCACCATCTGCCTCACAAATACCATTACCCAGGCTAGCATAACTTAGCCTGGCGTGGTGAGCACTGTAAGGTAGCGACTCTCCTGTTTTAACACCCTGTAAAGTCCTGTGTCTTGCTACCATCTGAGCATCTGCTAGTGCTGTTTTTACTAGCTGTACCAACTATCAGAGCAACAGCTGGTGTTGTAGGTGTGAGCCTTCTGTACCAGCTGCGCGAACCACCTGAACAGCAGCTGGTGTTGTGTTTACCAGCTTCTCCAACCACCTGAAGGCTCTTAAGAACCACTGGATTCTTTATGTATTGGTGAGTTTGCCTTGTTTTCGTTTCAGGGTTTTCTATCTTCATGATGATGGTTTTAGTTCTGTTCTGGAGGTTTTTATTCTCATGATGGCTTTTGTTTATCCTGGCCTGAAGGTTTCTGTTGTACAAGGTGGTTCTCTCTTGTTCTGGCCTGAAGGTTTCTGTTGTACATGGTGGTTCTCTCTTGTTCTGGCCTGAAGGTTTCTGTTGTACATGGTGGTTCTCTCTTGTTCTGGCCTGAAGGTTTCTGTTGTACAAGGTGGTTCTCTCTTGTTCTGGCCTGAAGGTTTCTGTTGTACAAGGTGGTTCTCTCTTGTTCTGGCCTGAAGGTTTCTGTTGTACAAGCTGGTTCTCTCTTGTTCTGGCCTGAAGGTTTCTGTTGTACAAGGTGGTTCTCTCTTGTTCTGGCCTGAAGGTTTCTGTTGTACAAGCTGGTTCTCTCTTGTTCGGGCCTGAAGGTTTCTGTTGTACAAGCTGGTTCTCTCTTGTTCTGGCCTGAAGGTTTCTGTTGTACAAGGTGGTTCTCTCTTGTTCTGGCCTGAAGGTTTCTGTTGTACAA
>NC_091321.1:1130000-1147500 GCF_038502225.1 Cherax quadricarinatus | reverse complement strand
ATTCTTGCGTTGCATTGCAGTGATTCTTGCGTTGCATTGCAGTGATTCTTGCGTTGCATTGCAATGATTCTTGCGTTGCATTGCAGTGATTCTTGCGTTGCATTGCAGTGATTCTTGCGTTGCATTGCAATGATTCTTGCGTTGCATTGCAGTGATTCTTGCGTTGCATTGCAATGATTATTGCGTTGCATTGCAATGATTCTTGCGTTGCATTGCAATGATTCTTGCGTTGCATTGCAGTGATTCTTGCGTTGCATTGCAGTGATTCTTGCGTTGCATTGCAGTGATTCTTGCGTTGCATTGCAATGATTCTTGCGTTGCATTGCAGTGATTCTTGCGTTGCATTGCAGTGATTCTTGCGTTGCATTGCAATGATTCTTGCGTTGCATTGCAATGATTCTTGCGTTGCATTGCAATGATTCTTGCGTTGCATTGCAGTGATTCTTGCGTTGCATTGCAGTGATTCTTGCGTTGCATTGCAGTGATTCTTACGTCGCATTGCAGTGATTCTTGCGTTGCATTGCAGTGATTCTTGCGTTGAATTGCAGTGATTCTTGCGTTGCATTGCAGTGATTCTTGCGTTGCATTGCAGTGATTCTTGCGTTGCAATGCAGTGATTCTTGCGTTGAATTGCAGTGATTCTTGCGTTGCATTGCAGTGATTCTTGCGTTGCATTGCAGTGATTCTTGCGTTGCATTGCAGTGATTCTTGCGTCGCACTGCAGTGATTCTTGCGTCGCACTACAGTGAGTCTTTCATCGCACTGCAGTGAGTCTTTCGTCGCACTGCAGTGATTCTTCCGTCGCACTACAGTGATTCTTGCGTCGCACTGCAGTTATTCTTGCGTCGCACTACAGTGATTCTTGCGTCGCACTCCAGTGATTCTTGCGTCGCACTGCAGTGATTCTAGAGTCTTACTATAGTGATTCTTGCGTCGCACTGCAGTGATTCTAGAGTCTTACTATAGTGATTCTTGCGTCGCACTCCAGTGATTCTTGCGTCTTACTACAGTGATTCTAGAGTCTTACTATAGTGATTCTTGCGTCGCACTGCAGTGAGTCTTGCGTCGCACTGCAGTGATTCTTGCGTCGCACTGCAGTGATTCTTGCGTCGCACTGCAGTGATTCTTGCGTCGCACTACAGTGATTCTTGCGTCGCACTGCAGTGATTCTTGCGTCGCACTGCAGTGATTCTTGCGTCGCACTGCAGTGATTTTTGCGTCGCACTGCTGTGATTCTTGCGTCGCACTGCAGTGAGTCTTGCATCGCACTGCAGTGATTCTTGCGTCGCACTACAGTGATTCTTGCGTCGCACTGCAGTGAGTCTTGCGTCGCACTGCAGTGACTCTTGCGTCGCACTACAGTGATTCTTGCGTCGCACTGCAGTGATTTTTGCGTCGCACTGCAGTGATTCTTGCGTCGCACTGCAGTGAATCTTGCGTCGCACTGCAGTGAGTCTTGCGTCTCACTGCAGTGACTCTTGCGTCGCACTACAGTGATTCTTGCGTCGCACTGCAGTGATTTTTGCGTCGCACTGCAGTGATTCTTGCGTCGCACTGCAGTGAGTCTTGCGTCGCACTGCAGTGAGTCTTGCGTCGCACTACAGTGATTTTTGCGTCGCACTGCAGTGATTCTTGCGTCGCACTGCAGTGAGTCTTGCATCGCACTGCAGTGATTCTTGCGTCGCACTACAGTGATTTTTGCGTCGCACTGCAGTGAGTCTTGCGTCGCACTGCAGTGAGTCTTGCGTCGCACTGCAGTGAGTGTTGCGTCGCACTGCAGTGAGTCTTGCGTCACACTGCAGTGAGTGTTGCGTCGCACTGCAGTGAGTCTTGCGTCGCACTGCAGTGAGTCTTGCGTCGCACTACAGTGATTCTTGCGTCGCACTGCAGTGATTCTTGCGTCGCACTGCAGTGATTCTTGCGTCGCACTGCAGTGAGTCTTGCGTCGCACTGCAGTGAGTCTTGCGTCGCACTACAGTGATTTTTGCGTCGCACTGCAGTGATTCTTGCGTCGCACTGCAGTGAGTCTTGCATCGCACTGCAGTGATTCTTGCGTCGCACTACAGTGATTTTTGCGTCGCACTGCAGTGAGTCTTGCGTCGCACTGCAGTGAGTCTTGCGTCGCACTGCAGTGAGTGTTGCGTCGCACTGCAGTGAGTCTTGCGTCGCACTGCAGTGAGTGTTGCGTCGCACTGCAGTGAGTCTTGCGTCGCACTGCAGTGAGTCTTGCGTCGCACTGCAGTGAGTCTTGCGTCGCACTGCAGTGAGTCTTGCGTCGCACTGCAGTGAGTGTTGCGTAGCACTACAGTGATTCTTACGTCGCACTGCAGTGAGTCTTGCGTCGCACTGCAGTGAGTGTTGCGTCGCACTGCAGTGAGTCTTGCGTCGCACTGCAGTGAGTCTTGCGTCGCACTGCAGTGAGTCTTGCGTCGCACTGCAGTGAGTGTTGCGTCGCACTACAGTGATTCTTACGTCGCACTACAGTGAGTCTTCCGTCGCACTACAGTGATTCTTACGTCGCACTGCAGTGAGTCTTGCGTCGCACTGCAGTGAGTCTTGCGTCGCACTGCAGTGAGTCTTGCGTCGCACTGCAGTGAGTCTTGCGTCGCACTGCAGTGAGTCTTGCGTCGCACTGCAGTGAGTCTTGCGTCGCACTGCAGTGAGTCTTGCGTCGCACTGCAGTGAGTCTTGCGTCGCACTGCAGTGAGTCTTGCGTCGCACTGCAGTGAGTCTTGCGTCGCACTGCAGTAACGATTGAAGTTTTGTTAACATCAGTCTACAGTCTGGACTGAATCCCTCTTTACGTCACAATGCAGTCAGGATTGATTCCTTTTTTACGTCACAATGCAGTGTAAAAGCACGCTCACTGTATTGCAGTGAAATTGTGATTATTTTTTACAGCAGCAGCAGCAAGGCAGTGAAATATTTGTGAAGGTTGTTAGTTGTAAGTAAATTCTTCCCCTGAACGAATGTGAAAAGAATTGCTTCCCTCTCTCTCTCTCTCTCTCTCTCTCTCTCTCTCTCTCTCTCTCTCTCTCTCTCTCTCTCTCTCTCTCTCTCTCTCTCTCTCTCTCTCTCTCTCTTTTAAGAGTTCTTTCATTTTACTAGGTAAGACCTGTTACCTACCTCCGCTCATTTGACAGCCTTTTCATCGCTATGAGACATATAAATAGGGAACAGTGTCGTAGCTCAACTGCTAGCGCACATAGTTCAAATACTGAAGTCCGGAGTTCGATCCCCGTGTACGGCTGGTAAACATTACGGCGTGTTTCCATAAGACACCTGCTGTCCATGTTCACCCATCAATATAAAATGGGTACCTGGGTGTTAGTCGACTGGTGTGGGTCGCATCCCGGGATAAAATTGACCTAATTTGACTGAAATGCTCAGCATAACAAGCGACTTTCTATATAGTCGTATGTCATTGATGTCATGTACCTGTAGAAATAGATATTATTATTATTATTATTATTATTATTATTATTATTATTATTATTATTATTATTATTATTATATTGTGAAGTCTGAGCCATCTGTGGGCCATCGATTTTATTTGGTCAAATATATGTTATCGATGTCTTTTTCGTGTACGAACATGTTACAGACTCAAGTCATTCTTGGGATGAATGATGTCAGATGAAGTGATGTTCTTGAGCAGGGTACAGCTGTTTGCTGCCTGTCTTATGGTGTAGAAGCTGCCTTCTCCCTGTTTACCAAGTGGAGCCAAGTGTGGTAACTTGACAATACTGGCCTTGTACATAACAATAAGACCATCCACATCTCTCCGGTGTTGAAGACTCTGAAATGACAGATCTATTCAGACTGAGTCCAAGAGAGAGATACGTAAGTCGCCTTGTTGGCTCTCTATCTTATCCAGAAGTCGTAGATGAGATGGGATGGGGGAAGTGATGTATACTTAATATGTGAATGTACTTGTACCACGTACAGTCTTTTATAACCTCTACTGTTAAGCAGGTACGAGATTCTCCTTAATGCTGTTAGCTTCTAGGCTGCCTTGCTTGTAAGATTTACCACGTGATTCTTCGTAGACAGTTTGGAGTGAAACTTCACCTCAAGAACATCCACCTCATCATCGGGTTCCACCTCATCATCTTACCATTGCTCCAGCATTACCATCATGGTGCCTTGAGATCATCATCTATGCTTTCTCAGAACCAAATGTAGTTATCATTTTCCCGAAGGTGATATAACTGTAAACTGGTGATTGATGCAGCTGGTATTTCCTCTCTTGGAAATATAAATGTCAGAATACAGTCATCTGCATAAGAAAGGAATTCCGAGATGAGGTGAAGGTCATTGAAGTAGACACTTTATAACAGTGGCTCAAGCACACTTCCCTGTGGAACACTGGCACAGATTGTCCTGTTGTCTGTGTCCCATTGTGAGCTACTCTTAGAGACCTACCTTGAAGGTGATCACTAAGAAGGTATAGTGCAGAACCAGAGACTCCTAGTGCTTGCAGAGACTCCTAGTGCTTGCAAAGACTCCTAGTGCTTGCAAAGACTCCTAGTGCTTGCAAAGACTCCTAGTGCTTGCAAAGACTCCTAGTGCTTGCAAAGACTCCTAGTGCTTGCAAAGACTCCTAGTGCTTGCAAAGACTCCTAGTGCTTGCAAAGACTCCTAGTGCTTGCAAGGACTCCTAGTGCTTGCACCAAGAGTTCCTGGTACCATGCTCTCAGAAGCACCACCAATGTCCAGTACTACTACACAACTCATCTTGGATACATCCAGTGACTCGTGCTACATAGTGGAGAGGTTTAACAAGAGATTAAGGGCAGTGACCACTCTCTCTCTCTCTCTCTCTCTCTCTCTCTCTCTCAGGAACACCTAGATGGCTGGCAATATAAAGTAATGAGGCTGATTAAGGTAAGTCCTTAACTACCACGACTGAGCTAAGTGTTATGTATGCAAATGACCGCAGCGTTGCAAGTGAATACTGCAACCAGCCTGCCATCACCGCAGGTACAACCTACAACCATTCTGATATCACTGCAAGTACAACCTACAACCAGCCTGATATCACTGCAAGTACAACCTACAACCATTCTGATATCACTGCAAGTACAACCTACAACCATCCTGACATCACTGCAAATACGTTGTACTTGCAGTGATGTCAGGATGGTCTAGGTAAAACGTGGCTGAGTTCACCCACACACTGTTGTTATAACTGTCCTGTAGTAGAACTGTCCTGTAGTAGAACTGTCCTGTAGTAGAACTGTCCTGTAGTAGAACTGTCCTGTAGTAGAACTGTCCTGTAAAAAAACTGTCCTGTAGTAGAACTGTCCTGTAATAGAACTGTCCTGTAGTAGAGCTGTCCTGTAATAGAACTGTCCTGTAGTAGAACTGTCCTGTAATAAAACTGTCCTGTAATAAAACTGTCCTGTAGTAGAACTGTCCTGTAGTAGAACTGTCCTGTAGTAGAACTGTCCCGTAATAGAACTGTCCTGTAGTAGAACTGTCCTGTAGTAGAACTGTCCCGTAGTAGAACTGTCCTGTAAGAGAACTGTCCTGTAGTAGAACTGTCCTGTAATAGAACTGTCCTGTAGTAGAACTGTCCTGTAATAGAACTGTCCTGTAATAGAACTGTCCTGTAGTAGAACTGTCCTGTAGTAGAACTGTCCTGTAATAGAACTGTCCTGTAATAGAACTGTCCTGTAGTAAAACTGTCCTGTAGTAGAACTGTCCTGTAGTAGAACTGTCCTGTAATAGAACTGTCCTGTAGTAGAACTGTCCTGTAGTAGAACTGTCCTGTAGTAGAACTGTCCTGTAACAGAACTGTCCTGTAGTAGAACTGTCCTGTAGTAGAACTGTCCTGTAATAGAACTGTCCTGTAGTAGAACTGTCATGTAGTAGAACTGTCCTGTAATAGAACTGTCCTGTAATAGAACTGTCCTGTAGTAGAACTGTCCTGTAATAGAACTGTCCTGTAATAGAACTGTCCTGTAATAGAACTGTCCTGTAATAGAACTGTCCTGTAGTAGAACTGTCATGTAGTAGAACTGTCCTGTAATAGAACTGTCCTGTAATAGAACTGTCCTGTAGTAGAACTGTCCTGTAGTAGAACTGTCCTGTAATAGAACTGTCCTGTAGTAGAACTGTCCTGTAGTAGAACTGTCCTGTAATAGAACTGTCCTGTAATAGAACTGTCCTGTAGTAGAACTGTCCTGTAATAGAACTGTCCTGTAGTAGAACTGTCCTGTAGTAGAACTGTCCTGTAGTAGAACTGTCCTGTAATAGAACTGTCCTGTAGTAGAACTGTCCTGTAGTAGAACTGTCCTGTAGTAGAACTGTCCTGTAGTAGAACTGTCCTGTAGTAGAACTGTCCTGTAGTATAACTGTCCTGTAGTAGAACTGTCCTGTAGTAGAACTGTCCTGTAGTATAACTGTCCTGTAGTAGAACTGTCCTGTAGTAGAACTGTCCTGTAGTATAACTGTCCTGTAGTATAACTGTCCTGTAGTAGAACTGTCCTGTAGTAGAACTGTCCTGTAGTATAACTGTCCTGTAGTATAACTGTCCTGTAGTAGAACTGTCCTGTAGTAGAACTGTCCTGTAGTATAACTGTCCTGTAGTAGAACTGTCCTGTAGTAGAACTGTCCTGTAGTAGAACTGTCCTGTAGTAGAACTGTCCTGTAGTATAACTGTCCTGTAGTATAACTGTCCTGTAATAGAACTGTCCTGTAGTAGAACT
This sequence comes from Cherax quadricarinatus, assembly GCF_038502225.1. Lineage (NCBI taxonomy): Eukaryota > Metazoa > Arthropoda > Malacostraca > Decapoda > Parastacidae > Cherax > Cherax quadricarinatus. The sequence goes on along the minus strand of NC_091321.1, from coordinate 1,140,787 downwards.
GTCCTGTAGTAGAACTGTCCTGTAATAGAACTGTCCTGTAGTAGAACTGTCCTGTAGTAGAACTGTCCTGTAGTAGAACTGTCCTGTATTAGTACTGTCCTGTAGTAGAACTGTCCTGTAGTAGAACTGTCCTGTAGTAGAACTGTCCTGTAGTAGAACTGTCCTGTAGTAGAACTGTCCTGTATTAGTACTGTCCTGTAGTGGAACTCTATAATCTAACATAATAATCCTACAACATACTACTAAGTACGGATTCCACAGACAGTGATGGTTGTATCGTAGGTTAACAGACAGTGATGGTTGTATCGTAGGTTAACAGACAGTGATGGTTGTATCGTAGGTTAACAGACAGTGATGGTTGTATCGTAGGTTAACAGACTGTGATGGTTGTATCGTAGGTTAACAGACTGTGATGGTTGTATCGTAGGTTAACAGACTGTGATGGTTGTATCGTAGGTTAACAGACTGTGATGGTTGTATCGTAGGTTAACAGACTGTGATGGTTGTATCGTAGGTTAACAGACTGTGATGGTTGTATCGTAGGTTAACAGACAGTGATGGTTGTATCGTAGGTTAACAGACAGTGATGGTTGTATCGTAGGTTAACAGACTGTGATGGTTGTATCGTAGGTTAACAGACTGTGATGGTTGTATCGTAGGTTAACAGACAGTGATGGTTGTATCGTAGGTTAACAGACTGTGATGGTTGTATCGTAGGTTAACAGACTGTGATGGTTGTATCGTAGGTTAACAGACTGTGATGGTTGTATCGTAGGTTAACAGACTGTGATGGTTGTATCGTAAGTTAACAGACTGTGATGGTTGTATCGTAGGTTAACAGACAGTGATGGTTGTATCGTAGGTTAACAGACAGTGATGGTTGTATTGTAGATTAACAGACAGTGATGGTTGTATCGTAGGTTAACAGTGATGGTTGTATCGTAGGTAAAGAGCGTGTTAATTACCGCTAGACCGGCACGCTAGGAGTCCAGGCCTGTGTTTCCTTCTGTTTGAAAATTTCGACGCAGCTACATTAGCAAATAAGGGTTGAAATCGTGTGCACACCACGACACGCACTCAATGGTACTCGACTATTTTATATGATAGAGAAATTATTAATTGTTGGGTGCGACAAGGCGTGTGTTTTAATGGCCCTCTCGTGGTGCGACGTGTCGTGTACCAGCGTTGTCAGTGCTTGTCTGTTTGGTTCACCATTAAAACGATAACGGCTGTCAGATGGGATGACTATCAGCATGAGTGGTCTTGCTGGGTTATACACACTGTTGTATGACTGTCAGCATGAGTGGTCTTTCTGGGTAATAGACATTGTTGTTTGACTGTCAGCATGAGTGATCTTTCTGGGTTATTCACACTGTTGTATGACTGTCAACATGAGTGGATTGCTGGGTTGTACACACTGTTGTATGACTGTCAGCATGAGTGGTCTTTCTGGGTTATACACACTGTTGTATGACTGTCAACATGAGTGGTCTTTCTGGGTTATACACACTGTTGTATGAGTGTCAACATGAGTGGTCTTGCTGGGTTATACACACTGTTGTATGACTGTCAGCATGAGTGGTCTTTCTGGGTTATACACACTGTTGTATGACTGTCAACATGAGTGGTCTTTCTGGGTTATACACACTGTTGTATGACTGTCAACATGAGTGGTCTTGCTGGGTTATACACACTGTTGTATGACTGTCAGCATGAGTGGTCTTTCTGGGTTATACACACTGTTGTATGACTGTCAACATGAGTGGTCTTTCTGGGTTATACACACTGTTGTATGACTGTCAACATGAGTGGTCTTGCTGGGTTATACACACTGTTGTATGACTGTCAGCATGAGTGGTCTTTCTGGGTTATACACACTGTTGTATGACTGTCAACATGAGTGGTCTTTCTGGGTTATACACACTGTTGTATGACTGCCAACATGAGTGGTCTTGCTGGGTAATACACACCGTTGTATGACTGTCAACAAGAGTGGTCTTGCTGGGTTACACACACTGCTGTGTGACTGTCAACAAGAGTGGTCTTGCTGGGTTATACACACCGTTGTATGTCAACAAGAGTGGTCTTGCTGGGTTATACACACCGTTGTATGACTGTCAACAAGAGTGGTCTTGCTGGGTTATACACACTGTTGTATGACTGCCAACATAAGTGGTCTTGCTGTGTTATACACACCGTTGTATGACTGTCAACAAGAGTGGTCTTGCTGGGTTATACACACTGTTGTATGACTGCCAACATAAGTGGTCTTGCTGGGTTATACACACCGTTGTATGTCAACAAGAGTGGTCTTGCTGGGTTATACACACCGTTGTATGACTGTCAACAAGAGTGGTCTTGCTGGGTTATACACACTGCTGTGTGACTGTCACCAAGAGTGGTGTTGCTGGGTTAATTACCCTAGTGATCGGAGTGGTGAGCAGCTCAGTGAGAGTCATTCACAGACCTGCTGAAAATATCAGGTCAGTGAGCTGGACCTCAGGTGAAGCATTGTTACATGTGGTACCTGTGTGGTAAACAGTCTGGCTCCTTTATACAAAGTATACGTAGTGTATATACAGTTGTATCGGTGGCAAGACCAATACACGTATCAATGCTTACAAAATGTGAGTCTCGATCCTCCTGCCTTCCATCTGTGTGCTTCATGTTGTTGTCTGGCCTCGGGAATCTGTACAAACGCAGTTCAGCATGTCGATTAATATCTTGCTGGAGCTTAATTAGTTAGAATATAATGATATTTGTAGACTACAATTACCCAAGAGTAAGTTGGAATAATTTATCATGAAGAAGGTTCATGTCGTAGGTAATCACGGGAATTTTTTTCTGGTATGAAACATTGATGTGATGTGGGTGAACTATTGTATAATATTAACCTTAAGTTTATTTTGTATTAATGAAAGAAGAAAGTTCGATATCCAAGGCATCATTTTCATCGACTGTCAATTTCACATTAGTAAGTTTTGAAAGATGCGTCGGATACAGTGACGCTGGGGATACCAGAGGCGTCGGGGATACCAGTGACGTCGGGGATACCAGTGACGTCGGGGATACCAGTGACATCGGGGATACCAGTGACGTCGGGGATACCAGTGACGTCGAGGATACCAATGACGTCGAGTATACCAGTGACGTCGGGGATACCAGTGACGTCGGGGATACCAGTGACGTCGGAGATACCAGTGACATTGGGGATACCAGTGACGTCGAGGATACCAGTGACGTCGAGGATACCAGTGACGTCGGGGATACCAGTGACGTCGGGGATACCAGTGATGTCGAGGATACCAGTGACGCCGAGGATACCTGTGGCGCCGGGGATACCAGTGACGTCGGGGATACCAGTGACGTCGGGGATACCAGTGACGTCACTGGTATCAGTGACGTCGAGGATACCAGTGACGTCGGGGATACCAGTGACGTCGGGGATACCAGTGATGTCGAGGATACCAGTGACGTAGAGGATACCAGTGACGTCGGGGATACCAGTGACGTCGGGGATACCAGTGACGTCGAGGATACCAGTGACGTCGGGGATACCAGTGACGCCGAGGATACCAGTGACGTCGGGGATAACTGACGTCGGGGATACCAGTGACGTCGGTTATACCAGTGACGTCGAGGATACCAGTGACGTCGAGGATACCAGTGACGTCGGGGATACCAGTGACGTCGGGGATACCAGTGACGTAGAGGATACCAGTGACGTCGGGGATACCAGTGACGTCGGGGATATCAGTGGCGTCGGCAATACCAGTGACGTCGGGGATACCAGTGACGTCGGGGATACCAGTGACGTCGAGGATACCAGTGACGTCGAGGATACCAGCGACGTCTGGGATACCAGTGACGTCGGGGATACCAGTGACGTCGGGGATACCAGTGACGTCGGGGATACCAGTGACGTCGGGGATACCAGTGACGTCGGGGATACCAGTGACGTCGAGGATACCAGTGACGTCGGGGATACCAGTGACGTCGGGGATACCAGTGTCGTCGGGGATACCAGTGACTTCGAGGATACCAGTGACGTCGGAGATACCAGTGACGTCGGGGATACCAGTGATGTCGAGGATACCAGTGACGTCGAGGATACCAGTGACGTCGGGGATACCAGTGACGTCGAGGATACCAGTGACGTCGGAGATACCAGTGACGTCCGGGATACCAGTGATGTCGAGGATACCAGTGACGTCGAGGATACCAGTGACGTCGGGGATACCAGTGACGTCGGGGATACCAGTGACGTCGGGGATACCAGTGATGTCGAGGATACCAGTGACGTCGAGGATACCAGTGACGTCGGGGATACCAGTGACGTCGGGGATACCAGTGACGTCGAGGATACCAGTGACGTCGGAGATACCAGTGACGTCGGGGATACCAGTGATGTCGAGGATACCAGTGACGTCGAGGATACCAGTGACGTCGGGGATACCAGTGACGTCGGGGATACCAGTGACGTCGGGGATACCAGTGACGTCGGGGATACCAGTGACGTCGGGGATACCAGTGACGTCGGGGATACCAGTGACGTCGAGGATACCAGTGACGTCGAGGATACCAGTGGCGTCGGCAATACCAGTGGCGTCGGCAATACCAGTGACGTCGAGGATACCAGTGACGTCAGGGATACCAGTGACGTCAGGGATACCAGTGACGTCAGGGATACCAGTGACGTCAGCAGCGTCGTTCCCTCATATATAAACAATAAAGAGACAATAATAAATATACAATAAACATAAATATATTAAATAACCATAAAAAACCTTAATGTTAATACGAAATGTTTATATTACTTAAAAAAATAAATAATATTGATTATTTATTTAAAGTAGAAGTTAAGATGAAAGATAAAATAGTAACATTAACTGACTAACGTTAATATTAACACGAAATAAATATTATATACATGAATGGTGTGTAATAGAGATAAGATAAAGAATTAGACACGTGTGTAACATCTGGGTATCTTTATTTGTAGATGTTTCGCCAACCAGTGGCTTTATCAGTACAATACCAGGACACAGTGTGAAGAATATAGAGTTATATACAGAAGATGAGGTAATCAGTCCCTCAGTCTTGTAGCTGGTGCGGAGTATCGTAGTTTTGACTACGATAGTCTTCAACAACTACAAGACTGAGGGACTGAGTACCTCATCTTCTGTACATAATTCTACAATTTTCACATTATATCCGTGGACTGATAACGCCACTGGTTGGCGAAACGTCTACAAATAAAGGTACCCAGATGTTACACACGTGTCTAATTCTCCATCAGAGATAATTACGATACTCAACACAAAATCCAGAGCTAAACTACGATATTCAGTTTAAAATCTGTTGAGTTTGATCTAACACTGACACAATATCTGTCAGTGACACGATCGGCCTTGACAGAGGAACAAATCTAGTGAAACTGGACAGAAACTGTCAGACGAACTGCCAGCCAGAACAGTAAAGTTAAACATAAAGCAACTGGGCGAGAGACGCTGCTCCTCATAACAATGAAAGTGCACATAAACACTGCAGCTAGACCAGGCAGACTGACACCCACAACAGTGAGGTTGAACATAAACAAAGAAACTGTGGGAATAACTGCCACCCACCATCTTCCGTCTAGACGAAAAAAACTAGAAGAGAAAAAAACATATCAGGGAACCTGAAAATAGGAAATGTCATTTTAAATATGAGGAAGACATGACACGTGACAAAGTCCCGTCAAGTTAACGTGAGAGCCAACTTAAGAAAACTTATGGTAAACTTTATCTAACTTAATGAATCGACTATTAGCATAAACTTCTCTAAACAAAGTTATCTATAACGAAATTATTAGACTTCTCTAATTTTGTTTTAATTGGATTAAAAATCTTCCAGAGATGTTATGTAACCTGACTGATGACTGATAACAAGTGGTTAGCGGTTTGTTGGTGAGAACAGTCAGTGGGGACAGTCAGTGAGGACAGTCAGTGAGGACAGTCAGTGAGAACAGTCAGTGAGAACAGTCAGTGAGAACAGTCAGTGAGGACAGTCAGTGAGAACAGTCAGTGAGAACAGTCAGTGAGAACAGTCAGTGAGAACAGTCAGTGAGGACAGTCAGTGAGAACAGTCAGTGAGAACAGTCAGTGAGAACAGTCAGTGAGGACAGTCAGTGAGAACAGTCAGTGAGAACAGTCAGTGAGAACAGTCAGTGAGGACAGTCAGTGAGAACAGTCAGTGAGAACAGTCAGTGAGAACAGTCAGTGAGAACAGTCAGTGAGGACAGTCAGTGAGGACAGTCAGTGAGAACAGTCAGTGAGAACAGTCAGTGAGAACAGTGAACGAGTCAACATACCAACTGAGGTTCCTCAAGGCTGGGTTCTGGGCACTATCAGTCTTCCTAACAAATATTAATTATAGCGAAACAATGACTCCTATACAAAATACATCCACCAACTTTGCTAACAACACCAAAATATATAAACACTGGGGGGGGGAGATATCTTGGGACTACAAGATAAGATAATTCTCTCTCTCTCTCTCTCTTTTATTAAAGTCAGTTACCATCTTTAGCCCATTCCTGTGTTCTCATTGGCCTATGTGCGCTTGGGGATCAGTAAATCTTGACTGATTGGTCAGAGGTCTCAGCCGAGTGTGTGTGTGTGTGTGTGTGTGTGTGTGTGTGTGTGTGTGTGTGTGTGTGTGTGTGTGTGTGTGTGTGTGTGTGTGTACTATCACTGTCAGCTCCTGGTTATATCTCTCATCCTAAATATGTGATTACCTCTAGTAAGATGTCTTAGCGGAGAATGAGCAAAAGCTCTTGGTCCCGCTTCTTGTGTATACATTGTTCATGATATATGCTAACTCATTTGGTTTTCAAGTTATACTCACCTAGCTGTACTCTCCTGGTTGTACTCACCTAGCTGTACTCTCCTGGTTGTACTCACCTGGTTGTACTCACCTAGCTGTACTCTCCTGGTTGTACTCACCTGGTTGTACTCACCTAGCTGTACTCTCCTGGTTGTACTCACCTGGTTGTACTCACCTAGCTGTACTCTCCTGGTTGTACTCACCTGGTTGTACTCACCTAGCTGTACTCTCCTGGTTGTACTCACCTGGTTGTACTCACCTGGTTGTACTCACCTAGCTGTACTCTCCTGGTTGTACTCACCTGGTTGTACTCACCTAGCTGTACTCTCCTGGTTGTACTCACCTGGTTGTACTCACCTGGTTGTACTCACCTAGCTGTACTCTCCTGGTTGTACTCACCTGGTTGTAATTAGCTAATTGTACTAACCTGGCTGTAATTACCTAGTTGTAATTACCTAGTTGTACTCACCTGGCTGTGATTACCTAATTGTACTCACCTGGTTGTAATTACTTGGTTTTACTCACCTGGTTGTACTCAACTATATGTACTCACCTGGTTGTACTCAACTATATGTACTCACCTGGTTGTACTCAACTATATGTACTCACCTGGTTGTACTCAACTATATGTACTCATCTGGTTGTACTCAACTATATGTACTCACCTGGTTGTACTCAACTAGTTGTACTCACCAGGTTATACTCAGCTATTTGTACTCACCTGGTTGTACTCACCTGGCTGTACTCTCCTAGCTGTATGCACCTAGCTCTACTCACCTGGATGTAGTCACCAATTTATACTCACCTATTTGTAGTTACGACTCCTTTCATGTACTTCTGGCCTAGTTTATACCCATTCTTGACGCTGCGTGTGGAGCCTGCCTTCCCCACATCCTCGTATATATCATTCCACTTCATGGAATGAAGCGGCTCACTTGTATGACTCAAGAAATCGTAATGACACGATTGCAAACAAACCATACCCCCGGCCGGGATTGAACCCGCGGTCATAGAGTCTCAAAACTCCAGCCCGTCGCGTTAGCCACTGGACCAGCTAGCCACAATAAGATTCATCCAACTAGGTATATTTCTACACCATAGGTCTAGTCTAGTGGCTAACGCGACGGGCTGGAGTTTTGAGACTCTATGACCGCGGGTTCAATCCCGGCCGGGGGTATGGTTTGGCTCACTTGTATCTTAAATCTTAAACGTATACGATCCTTTCTGAGGATCTTACACGTTGTTACTATGTCTCCCTCCTCAGTCGGTGCTTCTGTTCTCTTAGGTCGTGAGTTGCGTTCTTTTAGCTCTACTGTTGTCCAGGTGCTCCACTATTGTCCAGGTGCTCCATCATTGTCCAGGTGCTGCATAATTGTCCAGGTGCTGCATCATTGTCCAGGAGCTGCATCATTGTCCAGGTGCTGCCTCATTGTCCAGGTGCTGCATCATTGTCCAGGTGCTGCATTATTGTCCAGGTGCTGCATCATTGTCCAGGAGCTGCATCATTGTCCAGGTGCTGCCTCATTGTCCAGGTGCTGCACCATTGTCCAGGTGCTGCATCATTGTCCAGGTGCTGCATCATTGTCCAGGTGCTGCCTCATTGTCCAGGTGCTGCACCATTGTCCAGGTGCTGCATCATTGTCCAGGTGCTGCATCATTGTCCAGGTGCTCCATCATTGCCCAGGTGCTCCATCATTGTCCAGGTGTTCCATCATTGCCCAGGTGCTCCATCATTGCCCAGGTGCTCCATCATTGTCAAGAGGCTCCATCTTTGTCCATATGCTCCACCATTCTCCAGGTTCTCCACCATTGCTCAGGTGCTCCACCATTCTCCAGATGCTCCACCATTCTCCAGATGCTCCAACATTCTCCAGATGCTCCACCATTCTCCATATGCTCCACCATTCTCCATATGCTCCCCCATTCTCCATATGCTCCCCCATTCTCCTAGGTAGTAGATTCGCCGGTATAGTCGCCCGGCCCGGGCATTTTCCAAGAGGTGGCCCGGCCTTGGATCCCTGTCGTGGGAGTGTCTCATAACAATGTCTGCCATGGGAGGAAGTACAAGTACCTCCTCGTCTTCTGGGACTAGCTGTCCCCAGGCCTAACCCCATTCCCCGCCTCCACGGGGCTCGGAGGGAGAAGCTAGGCACCTTGGGCTCCCACAAACCCCGCCCACACTGGGCTCAAAGGGTGTTGCAGATGCATAGCAGCAGACGATGTCAGGAGGTGCAAAGGCAGAAAGCACTACAGGATCATTTTGGAGCCACACCCCAGTTTTGGGGCGAAGCCCGAGCGCTGGGAAAGCTCAAGAATACCTCTTGCTATGTGTGGTGCTACTGCTTCACTTGTCCGTTGTACTGTGACACACAGATACACTTTTGTAGTTCATCTCTTCCTACTAATACAGAATATTTATTGCCTGACTTACTGAAACCAGGACTAGTGCGCGAGAACCGGTCATGGCCCGGGCCGCGGGGCCGACGACCCCCGAAACATCAATCAATATATTAGGTAAGGGGACACAAGTGTAACTAATGCGACGTTTCATTATAACGTCTTGACAAAGCTCCTGGAGAGCGAAACGTTGCCACAATATAAATTGTCGCCTTTGTTGCACTAGTGGTCATTTACCTAACAGCTGGTGGTGGTCCAGTTTCCAGTGATCTGTTTCCAGATTTCCACCGAGTGGTTCTCGTCGTGATGTGAAGATGTTTTCCAGTCTCTGTTGGTCTAGTCTCTTTCTCTCTTTCTCTCTCTCTCTCTCTCTCTCTCTCTCTCTCTCTCTCTCTCTCTCTCTCTCTCTCTCTCTCTCTCTCTCTCTCTCTCTCTCTCTCTCTCTCTCTCTCTCTCCCTCTCCCTCTCTCCATTCCTTCGCTGTTGTCAGAAAGCCACAGTAAACACCATGACTCGTTTGATGAGCGTCTTGCACAGTTCCTTGTTGTTCCCACGAACCTCTCCATCTTTCCTCCTTCCTGCCTGCCTTATTTCCTTCCTTCCTTCCTTATTTTCTTCCTCCCATCCTTCCTTCTTTCTCTCCTGCCTTCCTTCCTTCCATCCTTCCTGCCGTCCTTCCTTCCTTAACCTTATGACAAGGTTCTTTCCAGTTGTCTTCCCGTTGACGTGGCTGTATAACACTTCCGGTTCAATACACAAATAACCCGCACATAAAAGAGAGAAGCTTACGACGACGTTTCGGTCCGACTTGGACCATTGACAAAGTCACACTGTGTGACTTTGTCAATGGTCCAAGCCGGACCGAAACGTCGTCGTAAGCTTCTCTCTTTTATGTGCGGGTTATTTGTGTATCGTTCCAGTCACGGTATTGTGCCTTTTTGTTATTTACTTCCGGTTCAACTTCGGCCCCTAACAGTAAGACGTTCCCAAATTATCCCACCACTTCTCATCTAACTCCTGTACACACGCTCTTGGCAGCTCCACTTCTCTTGCTTCCTCCTGTCCTTCGCTCTCTCTGGTGTCTTCTAAGTTCTGCTGTTTCTTGACTTCCTTGCTTCATATTTGTTTTTTTTAATAAATTATTAGCTTTCTGTTCCCCATTTAGCTGCTACTCTTTTTCTTAGAGTTCTTTCTCCTGGGGAAACTTTCCTGGAGAGGTTCTGCCAGTGCCGCTCCGGAGAGTACAACAAAACTGTTCTTGGTAATGTATGTTCTTGGACGACTGTTCTCCAACGTTCACCGTGGTACTTAGCCTTGTTTAGTTCATGTGTGTGTGTGTGTGTGTGTGTGTGTGTGTGTGTGTGTGTGTGTGTGTGTGTGTGTGTGTGTGTGTGTGTGTGTGTGTGTGTGTGTGTGTTTGTGTGTGTGTGTGTCTTTATGTGTGTGTGTGTGTGTGTGTGTGTGTGTGTGTGTGTGTGTGTGTGTGTGTGTGTGTGTGTGTGTGTGTGTGTGTGTGTGTGTGT
>NC_091321.1:1045000-1127500 GCF_038502225.1 Cherax quadricarinatus | reverse complement strand
GTGAACGACCAGTGAAGGGCAGTGAGACAGTGAACGACCAGTGAAGGGCAGTGAGACAGTGAACGACCAGTGAAGGAGAGTGAGACAGTGAACGACCAGTGAAGGACAGTGAACGACCAGTGAAGAACAGTGAGACAGTGAACGACCAGTGAAGGACAGTGAGACAGTGAACGACCAGTGAAGAACAGTGAGACAGTGAACGACCAGTGAAGGAGAGTGAGAAATTGAACGACCAGTGAAGAACAGTGAGACAGTGAACGATCAGTGAAGGAGAGTGAGACAGTGAACGACCAGTGAAGGAAAGTGAGACAGTGAACGACCAGTGAAGGAGAGTGAGACAGTGAACGACCAGTGAAGGAGAGTGAGACAGTGAACGACCAGTGAAGGCGAGTGAGACAGTGAACGACCAGTGAAGGAGAGTGAGACAGTGAACGACCAGTGAAGGAGAGTGAAACAGTGAACGACCAGTGACGGAGAGTGAAACAGTGAACGACCAGTGAAGGAAAGTGAGACAGTGAACGACCAGTGAAGGAGAGTGAGACAGTGAACGACCAGTGAAGGAAAGTGAGACAGTGAACGACCAGTGAAGGAGAGTGAGACAGTGAACGACCAGTGAAGGAGAGTGAGACAGTGAACGACCAGTGACGGAGAGTGAGACAGTGAACGACCAGTGAAGGAGAGTGAGACAGTGAACGACCAGTGAAGGAGAGTGAGACAGTGAACGACCAGTGAAGGAGAGTGAGACAGTGAACGACCAGTGAAGGAGAGTGAGACAGTGAACGACCAGTGAAGGAGAGTGAGACAGTGAACGACCAGTGAAGGAGAGTGAGACAGTGAACGACCAGTGACGGAGAGTGAGACAGTGAGCCACCAGAGAGAGTGAGACAGTGAACGACCAGTGACGGAGAAGACAGTGAACGACCAGTGACGGAGAGTGAGACAGTCGACCAGTGACGGAGAGTGACAGTGAACACCAGTGACGGAGAGGAGACAGTGAACGACCAGAGAGAGTGAGACAGTGAACGACCAGTGACGGAGAGTGAGACAGTGAACGACCAGTGACGGAGAGTGAGACAGTGAGCCACCAGTGAAGGAGAGTGAGACAGTGAACGACCAGTGACGGAGAGTGAGACAGTGAACGACCAGTGACGGAGAGTGAGACAGTGAACGACCAGTGACGGAGAGTGAGACAGTGAACGACCAGTGACGGAGAGTGAGACAGTGATGAACCTTGCTGGTCTTACTGCTTTTGAGAGAGAGAGAGAGAGAGAGAGAGAGAGAGAGAGAGAGAGAGAGAGAGAGAGAGAGAGAGAGAGAGAGAGAGAGAGAGAGAGTGAGAGAGAGAGAGAGAGAGAGAGAGAGAGAGAGAGAGAGAGAGAGAGAGAGAGAGAGAGAGAGAGAGTGAGAGAGAGAGAGAGAGAGAGAGAGAGAGAGAGAGAGAGAGAGAGAGAGAGAGAGAGAGAGAGAGAGAGAGAGAGAGAGAGAGAGAGAGAGAGAGTCTTGCTAACACCATCCTCAGTCTCTCACAATAAATACATAATAATCTCCTCCCATCTTCCTCTTAAAACAAACTCCACAAAAGCATCAACCTCTAAAAGTTTTTTTTTTCGAAGTATATTTTACATTTGACCGTAAATTTGTCTCTTTCAGATTTATGGAATTAAGGTTATTCTAAATACTTAGATTCTTTTTCATAATGAAAATACTAAGTAAAGAGGACTAGAAATTGGTTAAGCCTTAGGCTGTGTACAGCAATAGTTTTTATTATCAGGGTTTATGGTTTATCTAAAACTTTTAATGGTAGGATTCTATATTTTGTTGACTTACACTGCTCACTACTACTAACTACTACGACTACTACTACCTACTGACTACTATACTACTACTACCTACTACGACTACTACATCACTACTCACCTACTACTACTACTCACGTACCTACTACTACTACTACTACTACGACTACTACTACTACTACTACTACTCTACTACTACTACGACTACTACTACTACTACCACTGGTGTTATTACTACCACCTAGTTAGAAACAGCAGCTATAGTTATGCTTTTTGCCTACTTTCACCAGCTGACCATTATTATTGCCTATTACTCAGCTGCCTACTACTACCACTCTCTTATTATTACATACTTACTACTTACAACAACACTACCACTACTACCACCAATAATTAGCTTAGTAGCAGGAGTAATTTCTCATTCTTCCCATTTCCACTCACACGTGCTGCCGCCATTATTGTTACTATATACCAATTACTGACACACACTGCTTAGTCTTGACAAGAACATCACTTTGGTGTTTCGCTTTATCAAGTCATATAGAGGCTACAGTAAACATTGTATATTGTTAGAAGGTAAGGCGGAAATAGGTGAGTTTTTTCTACAGGTGAAGTTTCTGTGGTCTCCTGAGTCTCAGGTACTGAAGTGTGTAAATTAGGGATTGGGTTCCTGGGTGGATGTTTGAAGTGAAGGCAGTGAAGCCGGTCTACTGGCCGGCACGGAGGGTCGGTCACTGTCCACCTAATATGAGCGCTGGAGGGCTGGTTTAGTTCAGTGGTGTGTCTAATAAACCTCTCATCTTCTGGTCCTATTCCTTTGATGATGAGTTTAGCATCTTGCAATAATGGCTGGTGTAAATTAATACTGGTTTAATGGGCGACACTTGCGTTGTTTGTATTGAGTCCTACGAACATACTGGCGTTTTTGTGTTCTGGTATTGGTACTGTGTGAGGTGTCCCGTCTGTGTATGTGACCCAGTACAGGGAACAGTTTCCACCCCAGCACTAATGTTACACTGCCTCATGTTTTGTTCTGGTGATATCTCGTATATTTTTATAAATAATAACTGCAACATCAGTGCCACTTTTCTTAACGCCTGTGATGACATCAGCAGTGTTTCCTGTGCCAAGAATGAGATGATCTGTTGGAATTTTCGTCCTGTTTAGGTGGGTAAAGTATTTTTTACTCTCATTGCCAGCAATCTCGGATGAAGTGTGAAGGAAAATGAGGTGTGGTGAGGATATCGCTAATAACGATATATTAGTCTTCTAGTGATTTGAGGCTGCAGATTGTGTAAGTTTTCAAGAAGACTCTCGGAACTCGCTAGTTGGTCTTCCTGTCATGTTGAGATAAGTAATACATGACGTCATTCTTGTTGCGTTAAAGTTTGTGCCTCAACTTTATAATCTGGACGTTCAGAAATGAACGAAAGGCTCAAATGAGTTTAGTCTGTGCCTGAAATTCTGATGGTTAAAATGTTAATGATAATGTGGTCCACATAACATACCATATAACGGGTGGGGTTAGAACTCATAGTAAGTGAACCCTAACACTCCAGGCCAGTGCGTGAACTCCACCAGTTCTGTTGCTTGTTTGCAGTCATGGTATTACGATTTCGTGAGTCACATAACAGGCATGTAAATTGCTGAGGGGAGGATTCTGGAGAAGCCTTCAACTTCCAGGAACTCCGTGTTTAGGTTGACTGGTACAACACTTGCCGGTGATATCGTAGCCATACCGAATTTGTCTGTAAGAAGCGTCCTCGAAAGAAAAGTAACCGAGATCAAAACAAGGATCGGTAAAGTCCACTATAGCTGGACAAGGTAGTGGAAGTTGCATGTCTAGTCTTATCTTCCTCAGTAGTAATGCTATGGCTTGGTCTGATGTGACTGACGAAGACTGATGTGACGTTAAAGTTAGTTAGTTTATTTAGTTTATTGTATTTCTTGTACATGTTATTAATCCTATAAAGTATCCTGATTAGCCAAGGTGAGTGCTGCTAATAGTGCCTGGTTATATGCTGAGTTGTGTGCAGTGCTGCGTGATGCTGCCCCATGTTTTTAGTGCCAAATTAATAGATACCAAAATAGTGCCTTGCACATGCCCCTTTCCCCTAGTTGGCATCATTATAGATGAAGGAGGGAGCTTTGGTACTCGTGGTGTTTGTTATCAGCTGCCAAAGACAATTGTTGATAAACATTGTCCTTTGGTGCGTGTGAGTACTCAACGTTATGTACTTGCCTGTATGTGCTTACAGCGGTTGATTCACAGCTCCTGGCCCAGCCTCTTCGCTGGTCGCTACTACGCTAACTCTCTCCCGGTTACGATAGCCTTGTCGTACCTCTTCTTAAAGCTATGTATGGATCTCGCCCCTAAAACTTCACTCTCCGGATTGTTTCACTTCCTGACAACTCTAAGGCTGAAGAAATACTTCCTAACATCCATCTAACTCATCTGAGTCTTCAGCTTCCAGTTGTGTCCTCTTGATCTTATTTCCCATCTCTGAAACATTCTGCTTCTGTTCACCCTGTCAGTTCCTCTCAATATTTAGTACGTTGTTTCTGACTTAGTGTCAGGTCAAGTCTTGTATTATTTTGTTATATTCAGTTTTTATTGTTGAGTGTTTTTTATGGTATTTAACAGTAACATTGTGAGTTACTGGGAAGATTATGTGTAAACTGATATTTGTGTGTGTGTGTGTGTGTGTGTGTGTGTGTGTGTGTGTGTGTGTGTGTGGGTGTGTGTGTGTGTGTGTGTGTGTGTGTGTGTGTGTGTGTGTGTGTGTGTGTGTGTGTGTGTGTGTGTGTGTGTGTGTGTGTACTCACCTAATTGTGGTTGCAGGGGTCGAGACTCAGCTCCTGGCCCTGTGTGTGTGTGTGTGTGTGTGTGTGTGTGTGTGTGTGTGTGTGTACTCACGTAATTGTTGTTGCAGGGGTCGAGACTCAGCTCCTGGCCCCGTGTGTGTGTGTGTGTGTGTACTCACGTAATTGTTGTTGCAGGGGTCGAGACTCAGCTCCTGGCCCCGTGTGTGTGTGTGTGTGTGTGTGTATGTGTGTGTGTGTGTGTGTGTGTGTGTGTGTGTGTGTGTGTGTGTGTGTGTGTGTATCTAGCTACTATCACTAAATTTATAACCTAATCTGAGTGTAACATGACAAAGAATGTACAACACAGGCTGTAGCTCCTGACCCCCGACCATGAAACAACACACATATTACCACTACACATATTCAAATTACATATATTTTTTTTACAATTCACAGTGCAACGTGACAGACGTCGTCAGTTGCCGCAGATCAACTTGTAAACACCTGTCAATTTCCACTCTCTTACAGCTAACATTTCTTCATGTGTTCCAACATTGGCCGTAGAATGTTGAGTTGTAGAATGTTGAGCTGTAGAATGTTGAGCTGTAGAATGTTGAGCTGTAGAATGTTGAGTTGTAGAATGTTGAGTTGTAGAATGTTGAGTTGTAGAATGTTGATTTGTAGAATGTTGAGTTGTAGAATGTTGAGTTGTAGAATGTTGAGTTGTAGAATGTTGAGCTGTAGAATGTTGAGCTGTAGAATGTTGAGTTGTAGAATGTTGAGTTGTAGAATGTTGAGCTGTAGAATGTTGAGTTGTAGAATGTTGAGTTGTAGAATGTTGAGTTGTAGAATGTTGAGCTGTAGAATGTTGAGTTGTAGAATGTTGAGTTGTAGAATGTTGAGTTGTAGAATGTTGAGCTGTAGAATGTTGAGTTGTAGAATGTTGAGTTGTAGAATGTTGAGTTGTAGAATGTTGAGTTGTAGAATGTTGAGCTGTAGAATGTTGAGTTGTAGAATGTTGAGTTGTAGAATGTTGAGCTGTAGAATGTTGAGTTGTAGAATGTTGAGTTGTAGAATGTTGAGTTGTAGAATGTTGAGCTGTAGAATGTTGAGTTGTAGAATGTTGAGTTGTAGAATGTTGAGTTGTAGAATGTTGAGTTGTAGAATGTTGAGTTGTAGAATGTTGAGTTGTAGAATGTTGAGCTGTAGAATGTTGAGTTGTAGAATGTTGAGCTGTAGAATGTTGAGTTGTAGAATGTTGAGTTGTAGAATGTTGAGCTGTAGAATGTTGAGTTGTAGAATGTTGAGTTGTAGAATGTTGAGTTGTAGAATGTTGAGCTGTAGAATGTTGAGTTGTAGAATGTTGAGTTGTAGAATGTTGAGTTGTAGAATGTTGAGCTGTAGAATGTTGAGTTGTAGAATGTTGAGCTGTAGAATGTTGAGTTGTAGAATGTTGAGCTGTAGAATGTTGAGTTGTAGAATGTTGAGTTGTAGAATGTTGAGTTGTAGAATGTTGAGTTGTAGAATGTTGAGCTGTAGAATGTTGAGCTGTAAAGTGTTGAGCTGTAGAATGTTGAGCTGTAGAATGTTGAGCTGTAGAATGTTGAGTTGTAGAATGTTGAGTTGTAGAATGTTGAGCTGTAGAATGTTGAGTTGTAGAATGTTGAGTTGTAGAATGTTGAGCTGTAGAATGTTGAGTTGTAGAATGTTGAGCTGTAGAATGTTGAGCTGTAGAATGTTGAGCTGTAGAATGTTGAGCTGTAGAATGTTGAGCTGTAGAATGTTGAGCTGTAGAATGTTGAGTTGTAGAATGTTGAGTTGTAGAATGTTGAGCTGTAGAATGTTGAGTTGTAGAATGTTGAGTTGTAGAATGTTGAGTTGTAGAATGTTGAGCTGTAGAATGTTGAGTTGTAGAATGTTGAGTTGTAGAATGTTGAGCTGTAGAATGTTGAGTTGTAGAATGTTGAGTTGTAGAATGTTGAGTTGTAGAATGTTGAGCTGTAGAATGTTGAGTTGTAGAATGTTGAGTTGTAGAATGTTGAGTTGTAGAATGTTGAGTTGTAGAATGTTGAGCTGTAGAATGTTGAGTTGTAGAATGTTGAGTTGTAGAATGTTGAGTTGTAGAATGTTGAGCTGTAGAATGTTGAGTTGTAGAATGTTGAGTTGTAGAATGTTGAGCTGTAGAATGTTGAGTTGTAGAATGTTGAGCTGTAGAATGTTGAGCTGTAAAGTGTTGAGCTGTAGAATGTTGAGCTGTAGAATGTTGAGCTGTAAAGTGTTGAGCTGTAGAATGTTGAGTTGTAGAATGTTGAGCTGTAGAATGTTGAGTTGCAGAATGTTGAGTTGTAGAATGTTGAGCTGTAGAATGTTGAGTTGTAGAATGTTGAGCTGTAGAATGTTGAGTTGTAGAATGTTGAGTTGTAGAATGTTGAGTTGTAGAATGTTGAGTTGTAGAATGTTGAGTTGTAGAATGTTGAGTTGTAGAATGTTGAGTTGTAGAATGTTGAGCTGTAGAATGTTGAGCTGTAGAATGTTGAGCTGTAGAATGTTGAGCTGTAGAATGTTGAGCTGTAGAATGTTGAGCTGTAGAATGTTGAGCTGTAGAATGTTGAGCTGTAGAGTGTTGAGCTGTAGAATGTTGAGCTGTAGAATGTTGAGCTGTAGAGTGTTGAGCTGTAGAATGTTGAGTTGTAGAATGTTGAGCTGACTCCTGTGACAGTAAGGGAAATGTAACCCACTGTAATCCACTTGTAAGTTGTAACTCACTGTAACCAACCTGTAAGTTGTAACTCACTGTAATCAACCTGTAAGTTGTAACTCACTGTAATCAACCTGTAAGTTGTAACTCACTGTAACCAACCTGTAAGTTGTAACTCACTGTAACCAACCTGTAAGTTGTAACTCACTGTAATCAACCTGTAAGTTGTAACTCACTGTAATCAACCTGTAAGTTGTAACTCACTGTAATCAACCTGTAAGTTGTAACTCACTGTAATCAACCTGTAAGTTGTAACTCACTGTAACCAACCTGTAAGTTGTAACTCACTGTAACCAACCTGTAAGTTGTAACTCACTGTAATCAACCTGTAAGTTGTAACTCACTGTAATCAACCTGTAAGTTGTAACTCACTGTAATCAACCTGTAAGTTGTAACTCACTGTAACAAACCTGTAAGTTGTAACTCACTGTAATCAACCTGTAAGTTGTAACTCACTGTAATCAACCTGTAAGTTGTAACTCACTGTAATCAACCTGTAAGTTGTAACTCACTGTAACCAACCTGTAAGTTGTAACTCATTGTAATCAACCTGTAAGTTGTAACTCACTGTAATCAACCTGTAAGTTGTAACTCACTATAACTCACTTGTACGCTGTAACCCACTTGAAAGATGTAACCCATTGTAATCAACTTGTAAGTTGTAACACACTGTAACTCACTTGTAAGCTGTAACCCACTGTAACCCACTTGTAAGATGTAACCCACAATAGCCCACTTGTACGCTGTAACTCACTGTAACCCACTTGTAAGTTACAACCCACTGTAACCCACTTGTAAGGTGCAACCCACTGTAACCCACTTGTAAGATGTAACCCACTGTAACGCATTTGTAAGCTGTAATCCATTGTAACCCACTTGTAAGCTGTAACCTACTGTAACCCACTGCAACTCATTTCTCTGGATTATGGTTGGCCTCTGTTGCCACAATTCACATATTTTCCTCTACTTTCATTATCACCTTAAGTGTTGTGTTACAGGTGTACACACGTCACTACAGTACAGCTGTATTCTCATTATCACCTTAAGTGTTGTGTTACAGGTGTACACACGTCACTACAGTACAGCTGTACTCTCATTATCACCTTAAGTGTTGTGTTACAGGTGTACACACGTCACTACAGTACAGCTGTACTCTCATTATCACCTTAAGTGTTGTGTTACAGGTGTACACACGTCACTACAGTACAGCTGTACTCTCATTATCACCTTAAGTGTTGTGTTACAAGTGTACACACGTCACTACAGTACTACTGTACTCTCACTGTCATCTACAGTGTTGTGTTACAGGTGTACACACGTCACTACAGTACTACTGTACTCTCACTGTCATCTTCAGTGTTATGTTACAAGTGTACACACGTCACTACAGTACTGCTGTACTCTCACTGTCATCTTCAGTGTTATGTTACAAGTGTACACACGTCACTACAGTACTACTGTACTCTCACTGTCATCTTCAGTGTTATGTTACAAGTGTACACACGTCACTACAGTACTACTGTACTCTCACTGTCATCTTCAGTGTTATGTTACAAGTGTACACACGTCACTACAGTACTGCTGTACTCTCACTGTCATCTTCAGTGTTATGTTACAAGTGTACACACGTCACTACAGTACTACTGTACTCTCACTGTCATCTTCAGTGTTATGTTACAAGTGTACACACGTCACTACAGTACTACTGTACTCTCACTGTCATCTTCAGTGTTGTGTTACAAGTGTACACACGTCACTACAGTACTACTGTACTCTCACTGTCATCTTCAGTGTTATGTTACAAGTGTACACACGTCACTACAGTACTACTGTACTCTCACTGTCATCTTCAGTGTTATGTTACAAGTGTACACACGTCACTACAGTACTACTGTACTCTCACTGTCATCTTCAGTGTTATGTTACAAGTGTACACACGTCACTACAGTACTACTGTACTCTCACTGTCATCTACAGTGTTATGTTACAAGTGTACACACGTCACTACAGTACTACTGTACTCTCACTGTCATCTTCAGTGTTATGTTACAAGTGTACACACGTCACTACAGTACTACTGTACTCTCACTGTCATCTTCAGTGTTATGTTACAAGTGTACACACGTCACTACAGTACTACTGTACTCTCACTGTCATCTTCAGTGTTATGTTACAAGTGTACACACGTCACTACAGTACTACTGTACTCTCAGTACAATATAAAATTCTGTTCTGTGTTCCTGTGATTTTGAGAACTTTTACAGGTGGGAAATTTTGACTCTCTGACCAACTTCATGTACTGAATATGCCTTCCTGTGTCCTCTTTTTATTTCTTATTATTCTTTCTTCATCTTCGTCTTTATTCTTTTTTCTTCGTCTTCATCTTTCTTCTTCATCGTCTTTTTCTTGTGATTAAGTTGCACGTTCTTGTAGATGATCTTGATGTATGTTAATATTAAACGTTAATATTAAATGTTAATATTAAATGTTAATATTAAATGTTAATATTAAATGTTAATATTAAATGTTAATATTAAATGTTAATATTAAATGTTAATATTAAATGTTAATATTAAATGTTAATATTAAATGTTAATATTAAATGTTAATATTAAATGTTAATATTAAATGTTAATATTAATTGTTAATATTAAATGTTAATATTAAATGTTAATATTAAATGTTAATATTAATTGTTAATATTAAATGTTAATTTTAAATGTTAAATGCAATCAAAATCATGATAAAATGTTCCACTTTGGCAAGAGGACGCAGTAGGTTCTCACAAGAGGACGCAGTAGGTTCTCACAAGAGGACGCAGTAGGTTCTCACAAGAGGACGCAGTAGGTTCTCACAAGAGGACGCAGTAGGTTCTCACAAGAGGACGCAGTAGGTTCTCACAAGAGGACGCAGTAGGTTCTCACAAGAGGACGCAGTAGGTTCTCACAAGAGGACGCAGTAGGTTCTCACAAGAGGACGCAGTAGGTTCTCACAAGAGGACGCAATAGGTTCTCACAAGAGGACGCAATAGGTTCTCACAAGAGGACGCAGTAGGTTCTCACAAGAGAACGCAGTAGGTTCTCACAAGAGGACGCAGTAGGTTCTCACAAGAGGACGCAGTAGGTTCTCACAAGAGGACGCAGTAGGTTCTCACAAGAGGACGCAGTAGGTTCTCACAAGAGGACGCAGTAGGTTCTCACAAGAGGACGCAGTAGGTTCTCACAAGAGGACGCAATAGGTTCTCACAAGAGGACGCAGTAGGTTCTCACAAGAGGACGCAGTAGGTTCTCACAAGAGGACGCAGTAGGTTCTCACAAGAGGACGCAATAGGTTCTCACAAGAGGACGCAGTAGGTTCTCACAAGAGGACGCAATAGGTTCTCACAAGAGGACGCAGTAGGTTCTCACAAGAGGACGCAGTAGGTTCTCACAAGAGGACGCAGTAGGTTCTCACAAGAGGACGCAGTAGGTTCTCACAAGAGGACGCAATAGGTTCTCACAAGAGGACGCAGTAGGTTCTCACAAGAGGACGCAATAGGTTCTCACAAGAGGACGCAGTAGGTTCTCACAAGAGGACGCAGTAGGTTCTCACAAGAGGACGCAATAGGTTCTCACAAGAGGACGCAGTAGGTTCTCACAAGAGGACGCAGTAGGTTCTCACAAGAGGACGCAGTAGGTTCTCACAAGAGGACGCAGTAGGTTCTCACAAGAGGACGCAGTAGGTTCTCACAAGAGGACGCAGTAGGTTTTCACAAGAGGACGCAATAGGTTCACAAGAGGACGCAGTAGGTTCTCACAAGAGGACGCAGTAGGTTCTCACAAGAGGACGCAGTAGGTTCTCACAAGAGGACGCAGTAGGTTCTCACAAGAGGACGCAGTAGGTTCTCACAAGAGGACGCAGTAGGTTCTCACAAGAGGACGCAATAGGTTCTCACAAGAGGACGCAATAGGTTCTCACAAGAGGACGCAGTAAGTGTTCACAAGAGGACGCAGTAAGTGTTCACAAGAGGACACAGTAAGTTTTCACAAGAGGACGCAGTAAGTGCTCACAATAGGACGCAGTAAGTGCTCACATAACTTAATGAGACAACTCACCCACACTTGCCACATTTTAAGTGACAAGTAATTACCAGACTTGCAAAAGTTTGCAAAGTAAAGTGACTTAACACTTTTGTTCATTTAACAGACAGAGGGACCAAGTATTAAGTATTTACCTCCTTGTTATGGAGGGAGGGAGGGAAGGGGGAGGGAGGGAGGGAAGGAGGGAGGGAGGGAAGGAAGGGGGGAGGGAGGAAAGATGAGGGAGAGACTAAGGGAGGAAGAAGTGAAAAGATGTAGAGAGTTACTTAAGAAGACAATAACAGTCGAAGAGGAGAGGAAGGATACCAAGAAGGAAGGGAGAAGAGAGGAAGGAGGAGGATACAGGGGTATGAAAAAACTGAGGAAGAGAGGCAGAGAGAAAGCGAGGGAGATTTTCTGGGAGAAAAGAAGTAGATATACAAGTGAGAGTTAAATAGAAAGTCAGAAATATACATAACTGTAATGAAAGAGAGAGAGAGTGAGAGAGAGAGAGAGAGAGAGAGAGAGAGAGAGAGAGAGAGAGAGAGAGAGAGAGAGAGAGAGAGAGAGAGAGAGAGAGAGAGAGAGAGAGAGAGAGAGAGAGAGAAAGAGAGAGAGGGAGAGAAAGAGAGAGGGTGATAGAGAGCACTGCTTAAAATTTTTGGCTCTGCTATATATGAGAAAGTGTTGGGAAGGGGCCCACATAACAGTTCCAGCTTAAGGGCCCTAAAGATGTAGGTCTACGGTTTCAGGGAGGGGAAGTCCTGTGTCACAAACCTACTGGAGTTCTGTGACAGGGTGACAGCCGTAAGAAAAGAGAAAGAAGGGTGGGTAGACTGCATTTTCTTGGACTGTAAGAATGCGTTTGACAGAGTTCTACACAAGAGATTAGTGCAAAAACTGGAAGACCAAGCAGGGATAACAGGGAAGATATTACAATGTATCAGGGAATACCTGTCAGGAAAACAATAGCGAGTCATGGTACGTGGCGAAGTGTCAGAGTGGGCGCCTGTGACGAGCCGGGTGCCACAGGGATCAGTCCTAGGACCGGTGCTGTTGTATTTGTGAACGACATGGCGGAAGGAATAGACTCAGAAGTGTCCCTGTTTGCAGATGATGTAAAGTTGATGAGAAGAATTCAATAGGACGAGGACCAGGCAGAACTACAAAGGGATCTGGACAGGCTGCAGGCCTGGTCCAGCAACTGGCTCCTGGAGTTCAACCCCACCAAGTGCAAAGTCATGCAGATTGGGGAAGGGCACGTAAAGAAACTAGAGAAAGTGTAAAGGTTTGCAACAAGACTAGTCCCGGAGCTGAGGGGTATGTCCTACTAGGAGAGGTTAAGGGAAATTGACCTGACGACACTGGAGCACAGGAAAGAGAGGGGGGACATGATAACGACATATAAAATACTGGGAGGTATAGACAAGGTGGACAAAGACAGGATGTTCCAAAGTTGGGACACAGCAACGAGGGGTCACAATTGGAAGTTGAAGACTCAGATGAACCACAGGGATGTTAGGAAGTATTTCTTCAGTCACAGAGGTGTCAGGAAGTGGAACACACACACACACACACACACACACACACACACACACACACACACACACACACACACACACACACACACATGCCACATGGGGGTCCCGAAACATGGAGAGCCAAGATGATGGATGTGGTACTTGAAAACCTCATGCATCAACATGTCAGGGACACAACCAGAGAGAGAGGGGAGGATGAGCCAGCAAGACTGGATCTTGTGTTCACCCTGAGCAGTTCAGACATTGAGGACATCACTTACGAGAGGCCCCTTGGAGCTAGGGATCATGTGGTTCTGAGTTTTGACTATATAGTAGAGTTACAAGTGGAGAAGGTAACAGGAACTGAAGGGGACAGGCCAAACTATAAAAGGGGGGGACTACACAGGTATGAGAAACTTCCTGCAGGAGGTTCAGTGGGACAGAGAAATGGTAGGAAAATCAGTAAACGAGATGATGGAATATGTGGCAACAAAGTGCAAAGAGGCAGAGGAAAGTTTTGTTCCCAAGGGAAACAGAAATAATAGGAAGACCAAAAACGAGTCCTTGGTTTACCCGAAGGTGTAGGGAGGCAAAAACTAAGTGCAACAGAGAATGGAAAAGGTACAGGAGGCATAGGACCCAGGAAAACAAGGAGATTAGTAGAAGAGCCAGAAACGAGTATGCGCAGATAAGGAGGGAGGCCCAGCGACAGTATGAAAACGACATAGCATCGAAAGTCAAATCTGACCCGAAACTGCTGTATAGCCCACATTAGGAGGAAGACAACAGTCAAGGACCAGGTGATAAGGCTGAGGAAAAGAAGGTGGAGAACTCACAAGAAAACGATCAAGAGGTATGTGAGGAGCTCAACACGAGATTTAAGGAAGTATTTACAGTAGAGACAGGAAGGGACTCTGGGGGGGACAGACCAGATGGGGACACCAACAAGGAATACACCAACAAGTGTTGGACGACATACATACAGATGAGGAGGAGGTGAAGAAACTGCTAAGGGACATCGATACCGTCAAAGGCAATGGGACCGGACAACATCTCTCCGTGGGTCCTTAGAGAGGGAGCAGATATGTTGTGCGTACCACTTACCACAATCTTCAACACATCCCTGGAAACTGGGCAACTACCTGAGGTATGGAAGACGGCAAATGTAGTTCCCATTTTCAAAAAAGGAGACAGAAAAGAGGCACTAAACTATAGACCTGTGTCATTGACGTGTATAGTATGCAAAATTATGGAGAAGATTATCAGGAGGAGAGTGGTGGGAGCACCTGGAACGGAACAGGAGTATAAATGCCAACCAGCACGGATTCACGGAAGGCAAATCCTGTGTCACAAACCTTTTGGAGTTTTATGATAAAATAACAGAAGTAAGACAAGAGAGAGAGGGGTGGGTTGATTGCGTCTTCTTGGACTGCAAGAAGGCCTTTGACACAGTTCCTCACAAGAGATTAGTGCAGAAGCTAGAGCATCAGGCGCATATAACAGGGAAGGGCACTGCAATGGATCAGAGAATACCTGACAGGGGAGGCAACAACGAGTCATGGTACGTAATGATGTATCACAGTGGGCACCTGTGACGAGCGGGGGTCCCACAGGGGTCGGTCCTAGGACCAGTGCTATTTTTGGTATATGTGAACGACATGACGGAAGGGGTTAGACTCAGAAGTGTCCCTGTTTGCAGATGATGTGAAGTTAATGAGGAGAATTAAATCTGATGAGGACCAGGCAGGACTTCAAAGAGACCTGGACAGACTGGACACCTGGTCCAGCAAATGGCTTCTCGAATTTAATCCTGCCAAATGCAAAGTCATGAAGATAGGGGAAGGGCACAGAAGACCACAGACAGAGTATAGGCTAGGTGGCCAAAGACTGCAAACCTCACTCAAGGAGAAAGATCTGGGGGTGAGTATAACACCGAGCATGTCTCCGGAGGCACACATCAAACAGATAACTGCTGCAGCATATGGGCGCCTGGCAAACCTGAGAACAGCATTCCGATACCTTAGTAAGGAATCATTCAAGACACTGTACACCGTGTATGTCAGGCCCATACTGGAGTATGCAGCACCTGTTTGGAACCCGCACTTGATAAAGCACGTCAAGAAACTAGAGAAAGTACAAAGGTTTGCAACAAGGTTAGTTCCAGAGCTAAGGGGAATGTCCTATGAAGAAAGATTAAGGGAAATCGGCCTGACGACACTGGAGGACAGGAGGGGTCAGGGGAGACATGATAACGACATATAAAATACTGCGTGGAATAGACAAGGTGGACAAGGACAGGATGTTCCAGGGAGGGGGACACAGAAACAAGAGGCCACAATTGGAAGTTGAAGACACAAATGAGTCAGAGAGATAGTAGGAAGTATTTCTTCAGTCATAGAGTTGTAAGGCAGTGGAATAGCCTAGAAAATGACGTAGTGGAGGCAGGAACCATACACAGTTTTAAGACGAGGTTTGATAAAGCTCATGGAGCGGGGAGAGAGAGGGCCTAGTAGCAACCGGTGAAGAGGCGGGGCCAGGAGCTGTGACTCGACCCCCTGCAACCACAAATAGGTGAGTACAAATAGGTGAGTACACACCCACACACACACACACACACACGAACACACACAAACACACAAACACACACACACACACACAAACACAAACACACACAAACACACACACACACACACACACACACACACACAACCTTAGTCTGCCACCTCAGAAAATCACTTAATGTTATTCATGAATTCCTGGCTGCTTCCC
This sequence comes from Cherax quadricarinatus, assembly GCF_038502225.1. Taxonomy (NCBI): domain Eukaryota; kingdom Metazoa; phylum Arthropoda; class Malacostraca; order Decapoda; family Parastacidae; genus Cherax; species Cherax quadricarinatus. The sequence continues at coordinate 1,111,794 of NC_091321.1, read as the reverse complement.
ATTTATTGAAATTTACGTTAACACTGTTTATCCCGCCTCTCTCTCTCTCTCTCCCTCTCTCACCAACTCTGATGCTTCTCATACTGTTCTTAAAAGCTCAGCAATAATAAAGATAATTCACTGTATTTTAGAAACAAAAACATAAATTGCTACAACACGTTTCAGTAACACTGAAATATATATATATATATATATATATATATATATATATATATATATATATATATATATATATATATATATATATATATATATATATATATATATATATATATATATATATATATATTAATGCATAGAAAATAGGAACTGTAATTGCAGAAGAGTGGACAGACCTGAAGCCATCAAGTATATACTATCATCCTCATATATACTCCTTAAAATTATGTCTGAAGAAGTGAGGATGTTAGAGCCACGTCCTGTGCTTGACGGTGTTCGTCAGACTCACTTACCAACAACAAGGGGATGTTAGAGCCACGTCCTGTGCTTGACGGTGTTCGTCAGACTCACTAACAACAAAGGGATGTTAGAGCCATGTCCTGTGCTTGGCGGTGTTCGTCAGACTCACTTACCAACAACAAGGGGATGTTAGAGCCACGTCCTGTGCTTGACGGTGTTCGTCAGACTCACTTACCAACAACAAGGGGATGTTAGAGCCACGTCCTGTGCTTGACGGTGTTCGTCAGACTCACTTACCTACAACAAGGGGATGTTAGAGCCACGTCGTGTGCTTGACGGTGTTCGTCAGACTCACTTACCAACAACAAGGGGATGTTAGAGCCACGTCCTGTGCTTGACGGTGTTCGTCAGACTCACTTACCAACAACAAGGGGATGTTAAAGCCACGTCCTGTGCTTGACGGTGTTCGTCAGACTCACTTACCAACAACAAGGGGATGTTAGAGCCACGTCCTGTGCTTGACGGTGTTCGTCAGACTCACTTACTAACAACAAGGGGATGTTAGAGCCACGTCCTGTGCTTGACGGTGTTCGTCAGACTCACTTACCAACAACAAGGGGATGTTAGAGCCACGTCCTGTGCTTGACGGTGTTCGTCAGACTCACTTACCAACAACAAGGGGATGTTAGAGCCACGTCCTGTGCTTGACGGTGTTCGTCAGACTCACTTACCAACAACAAGGGGATGTTAGAGCCACGTCCTGTGCTTGACGGTGTTCGTCAGACTCACTAACAACAAAGGGATGTTAGAGCCACGTCCTGTGCTTGACGGTGTTCGTCAGACTCACTTACCAACAACAAGGGGATGTTAAAGCCACGTCCTGTGCTTGACGGTGTTCGTCAGACTCACTTACCAACAACAAGGGGATGTTAGAGCCACGTCCTGTGCTTGACGGTGTTCGTCAGACTCACTAACAACAAAGGGATGTTAGAGCCACGTCCTGTGCTTGACGGTGTTCGTCAGACTCACTTACCAACAACAAGGGGATGTTAGAGCCACGTCCTGTGCTTGACGGTGTTCGTCAGACTCACTTACCAACAACAAGGGGATGTTAGAGCCACGTCCTGTGCTTGACGGTGTTCGTCAGACTCACTTACTAACAACAAGGGGATGTTAGAGCCACGTCCTGTGCTTGACGGTGTTCGTCAGACTCACTTGCCAACAACAAGGGTTGAGTTCAGGGAAAGAGTGAAGTATCAGCCTAGAGATCTACGTCAGGGTAAGACAAATTCAAAACTTAGAAGGATGGCAGACTTGATAATGTAGGAGAGCGAGATGTGTTCTCTTATGTCTTCTGATTAACCTGCTTTGATAAGAGAAGCAACACGAGAATTATCACGGAGATTACTTCACTTTTAACTTACCTGAGAAGAATAAGAGACACAATACAGTGACTGGAACAATACAAGAATAAGGTGCACAAAGTGTCTGACTTGTTCATAGTCCAAGTCGGTTCGAAACGTCGTTGTAAGTTTCTGTTACGTGCGGGTTATCTGTGTATGTTACCTACTTGTTACCTGCTTGTTACCTGTTTGTTACCTGCTTGTTACCTGCTTGTTGCCTGCTTGTTGCCTGCTTGTTATCTGCTTGTTGCCTGCTTGTTACCTGCTTGTTACCTGCTTGTTACCTGCTTGTTGCCTGCTTGTTGCCTGCTTGTTACCTGCCTGTTACCTGCTTGTTACCTGCTTGTTATCTGCTTGTTGCCTGCTTGTTACCTGCTTGTTACCTGCTTGTTATCTGCTTGTTGCCTGCTTGTTACCTGCTTGTTACCTGCTTGTTACCTGCTTGTTACCTGCTTGTTACCTGCTTGTTACGTACTTGTTACCTACTTGTTACCTACTTGTTACCTGCTTGTTACCTGCTTGTTACCTGCTTGTTACCTGCTTGTTACCTGCTTGTTACCTACTTGTTACCTACTTGTTACCTACTTGTTACCTACTTGTTACCTGCTTGTTACCTACTTGTTACCTGCTTGTTACCTACTTGTTACCTGCTTGTTACCTGCTTGTTACCTGCTTGTTACCTACTTGTTACCTACTTGTTACCTGCTTGTTACCTACTTGTTACCTGCTTGTTACCTACTTGTTACCTGCTTGTTACCTGCTTGTTACCTGCTTGTTACCTGCTTGTTACCTACTTGTTACCTACTTGTTACCTACTTGTTACCTGCTTGTTACCTGCTTGTTACCTGCTTGTTACCTGCTTGTTACCTACTTGTTACCTGCTTGTTACCTACTTGTTACCTGCTTGTTACCTACTTGTTACCTGCTTGTTACCTGCTTGTTACCTGCTTGTTACCTACTTGTTACCTACTTGTTACCTGCTTGTTACCTACTTGTTACCTGCTTGTTACCTACTTGTTACCTGCTTGTTACCTGCTTGTTACCTGCTTGTTACCTGCTTGTTACCTACTTGTTACCTACTTGTTACCTACTTGTTACCTGCTTGTTACCTGCTTGTTACCTGCTTGTTACCTGCTTGTTACCTACTTGTTACCTACTTGTTACCTGCTTGTTACCTGCTTGTTACCTGCTTGTTACCTACTTGTTACCTACTTGTTACCTGCTTGTTACCTGCTTGTTACCTGCTTGTTACCTGATTGTTACCTGCTTGTTACCTGCTTGTTACCTGCTTGTTACCTACTTGTTACCTACTTGTTACCTGCTTGTTACCTGCTTGTTACCTGCTTGTTACCTGATTGTTACCTACTTGTTACCTGCTTGTTACCTGCTTGTTACCTGCTTGTTACCTGCTTGTTACCTGCTTGTTACCTGCTTGTTACCTGCTTGTCACAGGTCCAAGTAACAACACAAACAACAGTCCCTCTTTTTTTTAATCTTTTTCAAACTTATTTTTTTCGGTGATTTTTTCCCTAAAATTCAATATTTTTTTCGGAGATTTTTTTCCCTAAAATTCAACATTTTTTTGGGTGATTTTTTTCCCTAAAATTCAATATTTTTTTCGGCGATTTTTGTCCCTAAAATTCAATATTTTTTTCGGCGATTTTTTTCCCTAAAATTCAACATTTTTTTCGGCGATTTTTGTCCCTAAAATTCAATATTTTTTCGGCGATTTTTTTCCCTAAAATTCAATATTTAATGCTGGAAATTTTCATAGGCAAATAGCTTACTGACTGTCAAAATGGCGATACAAAGAGAAAAATTCAACTTTCTCTTGACAAACTTGTAAACATTTCAAGGTTCCAGTATGTAACATATATTAGGGATGAAAGTTTGAAGCCGATCGGAAAAGATTATCTCCGATTATCGCAGGAAAATCTTGCAGGAAGAGGTAAAATAAAAATTATAAATTCTTGGTATTTCTTTCTGAGGAATTATTGTAGCACTGAGGGTAGAGGGGAGTGTTGGAGAGTGAGGGGAGTGTTGGGGAGTGAGGGGAGTGTTGGGGAGTGAGGGGAGTGTTGGAGAGTGAGGGGAGTGTTGGAGGAGGGGGAGTGTTGGAGAGTGAGGGGAGTGTTGGAGAGTGAGGGGAGTGTTGGGGAGTGACGGGAATGTTGGGGAGTGAGGGGAGTGTTGGGGAGTGAGGGGAGTGTTGGGGAGTGAGGGGAGTGTTGGAGAGTGAGGGGAGTGTTGGGGAGTGAGGGGAGTGTTGGAGAGTGAGGGGAGTGTTGGAGAGTGAGGGGAGTGTTGGAGAGTGAGGGGAGTGTTGGAGAGTGAGGGGAGTGTTGGAGAGTGAGGGGAGTGTTGGAGAGTGAGGGGAGTGTTGGAGAGTGAGGGGAGTGTTGGAGAGTGAGGGGAGTGTTGGAGAGGGAGGGGAGGTTGAGAGTTGAGAGTGTTGGTGAGTGAGGGGAGTGTTGGGGAGGGAGGAGGTTGAGAGTGAGGGGAGGTGTTGAGAGGAGGGAGGTTGAGAGTGAGGGGAGGTGAGAGGAGGGAGGAGTGAGGAGGTTGAGGAGGAGGGAGGTGGTGAGAGTGAGGGGAGTGTTGAGAGTGAGGGAGTTGAGAGGAGGTGAGGGGAGGTGGAGAGTGAGGGAGGTTGAGAGAGGGGAGGTGGTTGAGAGTGAGGGGAGGTTGAGAGTGAGGGGAGGTTGGGGAGTGTTGGGGAGGTGTGGGGAGGGGAGGTTAGGGGAGGGGAGGGAAGTGTTGGAGAGTGAGGAGGTTGTTGGAGAGAGGGATGAGGGGAGGTTGGGGAGAGGGGTGGGGGAGGAGGAGGGGTAGAGGGGATGTTGGAGAGGTGGAGGGGAGGGGAGTGTTGGAGAGGTGAGGAGGTTGGAGAGTGAGGGGAGGTTGGGGAGGTGAGGGAGGTTAGAGGAGGGGAGGTTGGGGAGTGAGGGGAGGTTAGGAGGAGGGGAGTGAGGGGAGAGAGAGGAGGTGAGGGGAGGTTGGAGAGTGAGGGGATGTTGGGGAGGGGAGGGAGGGGAGGTAGATGAGGGGAGTGTTAGGGAGTGAGGGGAGGTTGGGGAGGGGAGTGAGGGGAGGTTAGGGAGAGGAGGGAGGTTGGATTGGGGAGTGAGGGGAGGTTGGGGAGGAGGGAGGTTGGGAGAGTGAGGGGAGGTGAGGGGAGGTGGGGGAGGGGAGGTGTTGAGGAGGTGAGGGGAGTGTTGAGGGAGGAGGGGAGGTGGAGGAGGTGGAGGAGTGCGGGGAGTGAGGAGTGAGGGGTTGAGGAGTGAGGGGAGGTTAGGGAGTGAGGGGAGGTTGGGGTTAGGGGTGAGGGGAGTGGGGTTGGGGAGGTTGAGGGGAGGAGGAGGTTGAGATGAGGGGAGTTGAGGTGAGGTGAGGGGAGAGGAGGTGTTGGAGATGAGGGGAGTGTTGAGAGGTGAGGGGAGGTTGGGGTTGGGGTGAGGGGAGGTTGAGGAGGTTAGGGGAGTGAGGGGAGCTGTTGAGAGGTGAGGAGGTGAGGGGAGTGAGGGGAGGTTGGAGGAGGTGAGGAGGTTGAGGGGAGTTGGAGGGGAGTGAGAGTGAGGGGAGGTTGGAGGGAGTGAGGGGAGGAGGTTGGAGAGTGAGGGGAGGTTGAGAGTTAGTGGAGTGTTGGAGAGGTGAGGGGAGGTTGAGAGTGAGGGGAGGTTGGAGAGTGAGGGGAGGTTGTTGGAGAGGTGAGGGGAGGTTGGAGAGAGGGGAGGTGAGAGTTGGAGAGGTTGGAGAGTGAGGGGAGGTTGAGAGTGAGGGGAGGTTGGGGAGTGAGGGGTTGGGGAGGGGTAGTGGCTGGGGAGTGAGGGGAGTTGTTGGAGAGTGAGGGAGGTTGAGAGTGGAGGGGAGGTTGGAGAGTGAGGGGAGTGTTGGAGAGTGAGGGGAGGTTGAGAGTGAGGGGAGGTGGAGAGTGGAGGGGAGTTGAGGGGAGGAGGTTGGGGAGGAGGGGAGGGTTGATTGGGGAAGGTTGGGGAGGAGGGGAGGTTGGAGAGGGGTGAGGGGAGTGTTGGAGGGAGGTGAGGGGAGGTTGAGGGGAGGGGTGGGGAGAGTGAGGGAGGTAGGAGGAGGGAGGTGTTGAGGGAGTGAGGGGAGTGAGAGGCAGGAGGGAGTGTTGAGAGTGAGGGGAGGTTGGGGGAGAGAGGGGTGGTTAGGGGAGTGAGGGGAGGTTGGGGAGTGAGGGGAGGCTTAGGGGAGTGAGGGGAGGGGAGGTTGGGGAGGAGGAGGGAGGTTGGGGAGAGGGAGGGGAGGTTGGGGAGAGTGAGGGGAGGTTGGGGAGGGGTGAGGGGAGGTTGGGGAGGGGAGTGAGGGGAGGTTGAGGGGAGTGAGGGGAGGAGTTGTTAGGGGAGTGAGGGGAGGTTGGGGAGTGAGGGGAGGTTAGGGAGGTGAGGGGAGGTTGGGGAGTGAGGGGAGGTTGAGGGGGAGGAGGGGAGGTTGGAGAGGTGAGGGGAGGTAGAGTTGGAGGAGGTGAGGGGAGGTTGAGGGGAGGTTGGGGAGGTGAGAGGGGTTGGAGAGTGAGGGGAGTGTTGGGGAGGGGAGGGTTGGGGGAGGAGGGGAGGTTGGGGAGTGAGGGGAGTGTTGGGGAGAGGGGTTGAGGAGGTTGGGGAGAGTGAGGGGAGTGTTGGGGAGGAGTTGAGGGGATGTTGAGAGTGAGGGGAGTTGGGAGATGAGGGGAGGTTGGGGAGAGTGAGGGGAGGTTGGGGTTGGGGAGTGAGGGGAGGTTGGGGAGGAGGGGGAGTGTTGGGGAGGTGAGGAGGGTAGAGGTTGGGGAGTGGGAGGGAGTTGAGAGTGAGGAGGTTGAGGAGGGGAGGTTAGGGGAGTGAGGGGAGGTGTTAGGGGGAGTGAGGAGGAGGTGTTGGTGGAGAGTGAGGGGAGTGTTGAGGAGGGTGAGGGGAGTGTTGGAGAGTTGAGGGAGGTTGAGGATGGTTAGGGGAGGGGGGTTAGGGAGGAGGGGTGAGGAGGTTGAGGGGAGTGTTGGGGAGTTGGGGAGTTGAGGGGAGGTGGAGTGAGGGGAGTGTTGGGAGAGTGAGGGGAGTGTTGGGGAGAGTGAGGGGAGGTTGAGAGTGAGGGGAGGTTGAGAGTGAGGGGAGGTTAGAGTGAAGGAGAGAGCGAGGGGAGGTTGAGAGTGGATTGGAGTGTTGAGAGCGAGGGGAGTGAGAGTGTTGGGGAGGTTGGGGAGGGGAGGTGAGGAGGTTGGGGAAGGGATTGGGAGTGTTGAGAGTGAGGGGAGGTTGGGGAGTGAGGGAATGTTGGGGAGTGAGGGGAGGTTGTTGGAGAGTGAGGGGAGGTTAGGGGATGAGGGAATGTTGGGGGTGGAGGTGAGGGAGGTTGAGAGTGAGGGGAGTGTTGGGGAGTTAGCGGAATATTGGTGAGTGAGTAGAGTGTTGGAGAGTGAGGGGAGTGTTGGGGAGTGAGGGGAATGTTGGGGAGTGAGGGGAGTGTTTGAGAGTGAGGGGAATGTTGGGGAGTGAGGGGAATATTGAGGAGTGAGGGGAGTGTTGGAGAGTAAGGGGAGTGTTGGGAATTGAGGGGAATGTTGGGGAGTGAGGGGAGTGTTAGAGAGTGAGGGGAGTGTTGGAGAGTGAGGGGAATGTCGGGGAGTGAGGGGAATGTTGGGAAGTGAGGGGAGTGTTGGAGAATGAGGGGAGTGTTGGAGAGTGAGGTGAATGTTGGGGAGTGAGGGAATGTTGGGGTAGTGGAGGGGAATGTTGTGGGAGGTGTGGAATGTTGAGTGGAGGTGAGGGGAGAGGAGGTGGTTGGAGAGTGAGGGGAATGTTGGGGAATAAGGGGAATATTGGATAGTGAGGGGAATGTTGGGGAGTGTGGGGAGTGTTGGAGAGTGAGGGTAGTGTTGGAGAGTGAGGGGAATATTGGGGAGTGAGGGGAATGTTGGGGAGTGAGGGGAGTGTTGGAGAGTGAGGGAGTGTTGGAGAGTGAGGGGAGTGTTGGAGAGAGAGGGCAGTGTTGGAGAGTGTGGGCAGTGTTGGAGAGTGAGGGGAGTGTTGGAGAGTGAGGGGAATCTTGGAGAGTGAGGGCAGTGTTGGGGAATGAGGGGAATGTTGGGGAGTGAGGGGAGTGTTGGAGAGTGAGGGGTGTTGGAGAGTGAGGGCAGTGTTGGAGCGTGAGGGAAGTGTAGGGGAGTGAGGGGAGTGTTGGAGAGTGAGTGTTGAGTGAGGGTGTTGAGAGGTGAGCAGTGTTGGAGAGTGAGGGGATGGTCGGAGACTGGAGTGGAGTGTTGGAGAGTGAGGGGAATGTTGTTGGGGAGTGAGGGCAGTGTTGGAGAGTGAGTGGAGTGTTGGAGAGTGAGAGTGTTGGGGAGTGAGGGGAATGTTGGGGAGTGAGGGCAGTGTTGGAGAGTGAGGGGAGTGTTGGAGAGTGAGGGGAATGTTGGGGAGTGAGGGCAGTGTTGGAGAGTGAGGGGAGTGTTGGAGACTGAGTGAAGTGTTGGAGAGTGAGGGGAATGTTGGAGAGGGAGGGGAATGTTGGAGAGGGAGGGGAATGTTGGGGAGTGAGTGGACTGTTGGAGAGTGAGGGGTGTGGGGGAGAGTGAGGGGGGAGTGGTGGAGAGTGAGGGAGAGTGGTGGAGAGTGAGGGGGAGTGATAGAGAGTAAGGGGAGTGGTGGAGAGTGAGGGGGAGTGGTGGAGAGTGAAGTGATAGAGAGTAAGGGGAGTGGTGGAGGTGAGGGTGGTGGGGAGTGAGGGGTGAGGGAGTAGAGTGGTGGAGGAGGTGAGGGTGGTGGTGAGGGTAGTGATAGAGATGGGGGAGGTGGAGTGGAGTGAGGGGTGGTGGATGAGTGATAGAGAGTAAAGGGAGTGGTGGAGTGAGGGGTGGTGGAGGTGAGGGAGTGTAGAGAGTAAGGGAGTGGTGGAGTGAGGGTGGTGGAGGTGAGAGTGATAGAGTGTGGGAGGTGGAGGGGTGGAGAGTGGGGAGTGGTGGTGGAGGGTGAGGGGAGGTAGAGTGGAGTGAGGGAGTGGTGGAGAGTGAGGGGGAGTGGTGGAGAGTGAGGGGACTGGATGGGAAGTGAGGGAGTGAGAGTAAGTGTGGTGGAGTGAGGGAAGTGGAGGTAGAGAGTAAGGTAGGAGGTGAGGTGTGGGGAGTGATAGAGAGTAAGGGGAGTGGTGGAGAGTGATAGGAGTGGGGTGGTGGAGAGTGAGGAAGTGAGGGGGAGAGAGTAAGGGGTGGTGGAGGTGAGGGGGTGATAAGAGGTAAGGAGGGTGGTGGGAGTGGGAGTGAGGGAGAAGGGGTAGGAGGTGGTGGAGTGAGAGTGAGAGAGTAAGGGGAGTGGTGGAGAGAAGGTTTGGTTTTATTAATCATAAATATCGCCAAAATTCCCAGGACAGGTCAATCAAAAACTCATATTCACCTCAATCTGTCAATCCGTAATTCATTCGCTGCTCAATTTACCAGTTCCATTTCCTGTCAGATATTTAGACACCTGCCTCAAGTACCCATTTCTCTTTTATTTTTAAGATGCATTTGATTATTCTCCGTTTATATATATATATATATATATATATATATATATATATATATATATATATATATAATATATATATATATATATATATATATATGCAAAACAACCACTGTGAAAGAATAGCGAAATTCCAAATCATCGGATTGATTTTCAAGAGGTTGAGAAAGTTGTATGAAGCAAGTCCATGATCAACAAGAATATAATTGAGTCATGTTTCATAAAAAACAGTTTTGAAAATAATATGAATATTTCCTTTGGTTTATTATAATTAATAAAATTTGGAAAGAATTTAATAATACGTTAAACAAATAATAAATCTTAATTCTTGGGTAGAGTACTAGGGTTGGGCAAATATTTTGTTAGTGGGATGTATCGTGTTCCTCCTTTCTTATGAATCGGGTGTCGTCACGCGTCAGGAGTTGCTTAGTCGTGGGATGTGATGGTGAGGTGTAGTCTAGGCCCTTCATATGCCTTCCTTTGATGTATTGTTTTTATAGTTCCTTGTTAATGTGAGAAGTCACGAAAACGCTTGGAATTTTACTGTTCTTTCACAGTGGTTGTTTTACATATTCTGATATCGCCTGCTTACTGTATATTTCGATCCCCTTCTGGGATCCTCTTCAGCAGATACATAAGTGAAAGGAGAGCACGAATATATAGGGAAGGTTGCACCTCACCTCGTACAAGGGAGTGGCACATGGGGGGACGTGTCAAGTAGTGAGTGGGTGAGATGACAAGTCCTGTAACGAAGCCAAAATTCTGGGTAGGAAGTTTCTTTGTGCTGTTTGATTCCTGATCTTGTGCTGGCGTTCTGTATTAGGTTGGGCGTTGGTATTTACTTCTTGAATGCGAATTTTGAAAAGTCAACTGGTTTCCATTGTCTCTGTGAGATGTTCAAATTGGGAGTGGTAGCTATGAGGGCAGATTCCATGATTTTGCATTTGTAGCTGCAGTGTGATTTATGTTTGATGGTGGCAGCTTCCAAATGAATATTGTGATTGTTGTTGTTGACATGTTGAAAAATGGCTAGATCCTGTGCATGACATTGTGCCCTCTGGTGTTCAATGATCCTCGCAGATAGCGTTCGACCTGTCTCTCCTATGTATACTTGGTTACAGTCTCTACATGGTACCTGGAAAATTCTTGGTGTATAATATGGATGAGAACTGATTGTTAATGTTATGAACGAGAAGAGGCTAGATGTCGGTAAGTTAAATGAGGGTAAGAGAATTTCAGTGGAGAGAAGTAAATGGGATTAAATCAGGTGTATCTGAGAGAGAGCTGGAGGTAAAGAGCGGGTAGCAGTAATATTAAATGATCAACTATGGAAGAAGAGCAGGGCACAGGATGTAAATTCAAGAATTATGAGGGCCAAAATAGGGAGGGATGTGAGAAGTGAGGTATAGTAAGGGGTGATGCACTTGCAGAATAGAGGAGTGTAGAAGTGTTCAGCGAATGTTTAGAGAATTTTGCAGCAACTGAGAAAATAATTGTTGTGGTGGACCTAAATGCTGAGGATAGAGAAACTGTTGTATTGGAGAGGGCGTTGGAAGGAAGCTGGGAGTGCCCGGTGTAAATGATAATGGTGGCCTCTAATTGAAATATGTGTAGAGAAAGGTTTGGTAATAGATAATACATATTTTAAGAAAAAGAGGATAAGTAAGTATGCAATGGCAGAAGTTTGTTAGATGGTGTAACAGAAGATAACAGAAACTGATGGGTAGACTAGGGTAGAGTGGCAACAGACATATCAAATCATTATTTAGTGGTAGCTACAATGTAAGTGGTAGATGGGTACAAGAAGAATGCCGTCGGAAAATAGGAATGAAGCGGTAATTAATAAATTAAAGGAAGAGATAAGGTAAGATAAAAGCAACTATTGAAAAAATTGGGATAAAGTACAGGTAATGAGGAGAGGATGGAAGGAGGATGATGGGGTAGATTTAAGAATGCAGTGTCAGTGTGTAACTGAAGTTCATGGGTGTAGGAGAGTGGGTGCAGGTGGGAAGAGAAGCGATTAGTGAATGAGGTGAAGAGGATAATAAAAAAGAAAAAAATAGTATGTGAGGGTTTCACAGTGTAGGAGTGATATACGGAGGGAGAAATATTTGGAGAGAAAATAGGTTAAAAGTGTAGGAGAGCAAGTGAAAGAATGGATGAGGTTTTATCAACAAATTTTGCTGAGAATAAGAGAACAGTTTTGGAGTGATGTTAATGAGTTGAGAAAGACTAGAGAACAAACTAATTTAACAGTTAAAAACAAAAGGAGTAATTAATTATAAGTGGAGGTGGAAATATTGGTAAGATAAAGGGAAATGTTTTGAAGACTATTTTAATTGCTTTTAAAGAGAGGGAGGCAGTGATTTAATGTATTGGACGGGAAGGTATAACATCTTGTAGGAGGAAGAACCCGATGAGTGTGGGGGAAGTGCGTCAAGCTGTGGGTCGAATGAAAGGGGGTAAAGTAGCTGGGATAGATGATATCAAGACAGAAAAGTTAAATGGAGGTGGAGATGGTGATTTGGAGTTGTTGGTGAATTTGTTTAGTATATGCACGAAAGAGAGGGGGAAAATATCTAAGGATTGACAGAGAGCAGAATAAACAAGGATAAAAGAGAAAATAAGAATGATAGTGGAATAAGCTTGTTGAGTATACTGAGTAAAGCATATGCTAGAGTTGTTATTGAAAGAATTAAGGGTAAGACAAGGATCTCTGAGGAAGAAGGTTTTAGGAAGGGGAGGGATCTGTAGAACAAGAGCTTATATCGAAGAATCTAAGTAAACAAAATTTAGATAAAAATAAGAATTTTTTTGATGCATTTATGGCTTTTGAAAAGTCATGTGATAGGATGGTTAGGGGAAAATGTGACAGATGTTGCAGATATATGGAATAGGTGGCAGGCAGTTAGGATATTGTGTTTGAGGGCTATGTGTGGTGTGAATATTATGCAGAGAATTCGGAGCGTAGAGATTAGAAGAAGGTTTGAGGGTTACCGAAAGTATTATTCACAGGGCTGATGAAGTGTTCTTGAGGTGGTTTGGACATTTGGTGAGGTTGGAGCGAAATATAGGATGTCTAGGAGGATGTATAAATCTGGGGTGCAAGGTAGGAGGGGTAGGAGTTGTTCCAAGAAAGGCTCTAAGGAATGGGCGAGGGAGGCTTTGAGTGCTAGAGGCTTGGGCATCCAACTGCTATGTATGAAAGCGTTAGATAGGAGTGAGTGGAGGCAAGTGGGTTTTATGACCGGTCAGCCGGACTGGAGTCCTGGAGGGGAGGGGATGCTACAGTTAGGTTAGGTTATCTGAACTGTGGTGTCAACACGCTTCTGGCAAGACAGTGATTAAATGAGTGATGGTGTAAAAGTTTCTTTTTTTTTGTCACCCTACCTAGGTGGGAGACAACCCGTGTGTCAAAAAAGATATATAGAAAAAAGGGGAAGAGAAAGAGAGAGAGAGAGAGAGAGAGAGAGAGAGAGAGACAGACAGACAGACAGACAGAGACAGAGACAGACAGACGCAGTTGAAGTGCAAATATAGAATGGTTATTTGCGACTTGAAAAGCAGGGAAAATATAAATAAATATAGGTTTTTGTACAGCGCCTGGATAAAGTGTTGAGAGCGAGGCGGAAGAAAGAAAACCTGTGTGAAGTGAGGAGACGGAAATAGAAACTCACCTGTGAACTGAGTCCGAATGTGTGAGGAAAGATGTTAAAAGATTTGGAACAGGGGTGAGGGATTTAGGATTAGAGAGAGAGAGAGAGAGAGAGAGAGAGAGAGAGAGAGAGAGAGAGAGAGAGAGAGAGAGAGAGAGAGAGAGAGAGAGAGAGAGAGAGAGAGAAGTAAGAAAAAAGAGTGGAAATAGAAAGGTGACACTACAGGTGCATTGTTAAAGGTCTCCACTAGGTGGCATCAGTCACTGGATGAGCATGGCTGGTGACTTCCACATGGCTGGTGACTTCCACATGGCTGGTGACTTCCACATGGCTGGTGACTTCCACATGGCTGGTGACTTCCACATGGCTGGTGACTTCCACATGGCTGGTGACTTCCACATGGCTGGTGACTTCCACATGGCTGGTGACTTCCACATGGCTGGTGACTTCCACATGGCTGGTGACTTCCACATGGCTGGTGACTTCCACATGGCTGGTGACTTCCACATGGCTGGTGACTTCCACATGGCTGGTGACTTCCACATGGCTGGTGACTTCCACAGTGTATATCACCAAGAACTCTGAGCACAACTACCAACACCTTGAGTCTCTGGCTCCACTTTACTCTCCCTGTGTTAGTATCTCCTGGAAAGTTTTCTTGGACAGTTCTTAATGGCGCAGAGCCTGTAAGTTACAACTTCGAGCCGATGTGCCATAAGACCCTGGGATAGGGTGACCCAAAAGAAAGAAAACACTCTCACCATCACTCATTCAATCACTGTCTTGCCAGAAGCGTGCTAACATCAAAGTTCGGATGGTTCTCCGAGCTGCAGCATTCTCACTCCTGCTTCAGCATACATGGACTGTAATTTAAACCTCCAGGACTCAAGTCCGACTAACCGGTTTCCTTAAATCTCTTTATAAATATTATCCTCCTCATACTTGATCTATTACTGTGGAATGTTAAACAAACCATACCACGGGCGGGGATAGAACCCGCGACGATCTGGAGTTTTGAGACTCTGATCGCGGGTTCTATCCCCGCCCGTGGTATGGTTTGTTTGCAATCGTGTCATTACGATTTCGTGAGTCACTGTGGAATGCTAATGTTACCTAGTTCGCCTCATCCAAGATCGTCACCCCGATGTACATGACTGCTGTGCAGAGCGTATTTATAAGTGTGAGGAGATGTCAGCACATCAGTCACCTGCTTACACCTACATTAACCTGGGAAAAGCGATGGCTGGTTATATTTGCATCTGAAAAAACACAAATGAAACTCATCTCAAGACAAGATGATATTAATATTGGTAGTGTGGAAAGAATTAATGTAGGAGCGTTAGAGCCGGACGAGGACGTTGCTGTGATTGGGATGACAAATGAATAACCAACTTTGAAGACTCAGCCAGTCATGTGGCAAATGATGCAAGGAAGACGGTCAAGAAGCTTACAGGGTTGGAAGGCGGTCAAGAAGCTTACAGGGTTGGAAGGCGGTCAAGAAGCTACAGGGTTGGAAGGCGGTCAAGAAGCTTACAGGGTTGGAAGGCGGTCAAGAAGCTTACAGGGTTGGAAGGCGGTCAAGAAGCTTACAGGGTTGGAAGACGGTCAAGAAGCTTACAGGGTTGGAAGGCGGTCAAGAAGCTTACAGGGTTGGAAGGCGGTCAAGAAGCTTACAGGGTTGGAAGGCGGTCAAGAAGCTTACAGGGTTGGAAGGCGGTCAAGAAGCTTACAGGGTTGGAAGACGGTCAAGAAGCTTACAGGGTTGGAAGACGGTCAAGAAGCTTACAGGGTTGGAAGACGGTCAAGAAGCTTACAGGGTTGGAAGACGGTTAAGAAGCTTACAGGGTTGGAAGGCGGTCAAGAAGCTTACAGGGTTGGAAGACGGTCAAGAAGCTTGCAGGGTTGGAAGGCGGTCAAGAAGCTTACAGGGTTGGAAGGCGGTCAAGAAGCTTACAGGGTTGGAAGACGGTCAAGAAGCTTACAGGGTTGGAAGGCGGTCAAGAAGCTTACAGGGTTGGAAGGCGGTCAAGAAGCTTACAGGGTTGGAAGGCGGTCAAGAAGCTTACAGGGTTGGAAGGCGGTCAAGAAGCTTACAGGGTTGGAAGGCGGTCAAGAAGCTTACAGGGTTGGAAGGCGGTCAAGAAGCTTACAGGGTTATGCCGCATCTTGTACCTGCTTGACAGCAGTTGTCACAAAACAATCAACTTACTCATGACTCACGAAGTCGTAATAACACGATTGCTAACAAACCACGGGACTTGTAGGGTTAGAACCCATGGCGAGTGAGTCGTAAAACTCCAGGCCAGTGCGTAAACCACTGGGCCATCTGGCTGCAATAAGATTCATCCAACTAGGTACATTTATATACCATAGGAAGGTTAGCATAGGCCACAACTGTGACCACAAATGTAAGTTTTACAGACGAATCTTCCGCCAGCGGGAAATTCATCTGCCGCTGGCAATAAATGGTTCTCTGAGCCATTTATCTACAGGTTACCTGAGTTTATGTGCAGTAATTTTTAACCAAGTATAAACCTGTAAATGATGTGTAGTGAAGATATATAAGGAGGAATGCTTTTAAATCAGCTGAGAGAAGATAATACCTTTTGGCTGTAAAATTAATACAGGAGCTGGACCTGACTCATGTACAGCCTTTAAGCGTAACAGAGAGGAGAGGGGAGAGGCATGGGAAACGAACAGAAGAGAGGGTATAGGAAGAGAGAAGGACGATATAATGAGAGAGGGGAAAGGGAAACGTTTGAGGGAAGAGCGGAAAAAAATATGAGAGGAAAGAGAAGATTGGAGGAAAAGGGGAAGAAATGGGAGGATATGGTAGATGGGAAGGGAGGAGGTGAGAGGGGAAAGAAGGGGAGGAAGTGGGAGAGAGAAATAAGAGGGAGGGGGAGAGAGAAGGATGAGAAAGATGGGAAAGATTAGATAGAGGGACGGGTTATGTTAGGTAAGATTTGTCAGGAAACAAGACAAGTGTTTCCTGACGCAGGTCTTAGTTATAGGATGACCCGCAGCTGGAGCTTTTGGTCATCTGACCGAGGCGGGGAGAAACAGAAGACGGAAGGGAGATGAGGGGAAAAAATGAAAGGAGAATAGAAAGGAGAGATATGGAGAGATATACACCAGATACTCCATATAAACACTGGCCGACCTTCTTAACGCGGGAAATCTTAAGCACTAAAAACGAGGATGTATTTCGTTACGTACAACGCAGCCAAACAAGAAGTATGGCGGCAGGACACGGGCAACCAAGAGCACTTCGACTCTAGCTGTACCTGTCATCAGAAGCAAAAGTTTATCAGTTTTATTTACTGTATATACCGTATCTGGTTAATTACGTCTGCATGTCCCATGTTCACCACCAGTCAAGAACACTTTAAGCTCTACACTGGTCATATTTGGATTAACCAAAGCCCCATTATTTATATCCTGGGATAAACATCCCTCTGCGTCAAGAGTCATTGTTTCTCTCAGTTCAGACACATCCTGAGACACATGCTCATCAAGGTGTATAATTTACCCTGATCATCACTTCTTCTTTGGTTGTGTGTTAACCATCAGTGTTTCCTCTTCTTATATACGAAATACTCTTTGAAATGTTAATTGTTTTGGGACTATTTTGTTAATTTCGGCCAATGTTTGATTTAAGGTAAACTCAAGTAATACTGAGTCTGTCGCCGTCCACAAAATGATTGTGTTGTACACCGAGGGTAAGATAATATCTCTTAGATCGTAAACTAAGCTGAGGTAGGATAATATCTCTTAGATCGTAAACTAAGCTGAGGTAGGATAATATCTCTTAGATCGTAAACTAAGCTGAGGTAGGATAATATCTCTTGCACTTTAAATTTAGGTAGGATAACAGCTCTTAGCTTGTAAATTAAGCTGAGGTAGGATAAGAATAATTAGCTTGTAAAATGATTGCAGGAGATCTTAAGATAACATTTGTTGATGATTAACTGTTTAAAACTGAAATGGAAATAGATGAGTGAGAGAAGTTGAAGAGAGAGAAGAATGAGGAGGAGAAGAAGTGAGAGACATGAAGGAAAAGGAAAAGGCAGACGAAAGGGAAGGGAGGAACCAGAGAGGAATATTTTTGCTGTTATTGTTGTCGTCTTCACCCCCCACTTCATTCTTCTTTTTCTTCTTCTTTTCTTTTCCTTCTTCATTTTTTGTTAACTTTCTTTTTCTCTTCTTCCCTGCCTGTTATGTCTTTTGTTTCTTGCATTTCTTTCTTCACTTCCTTCTTATACTTCTTTATTCTTGTTTCCTTCTCTTCTTTATCTTATCTTAAATTCGAAAGATATTTTTAATCTCATTTCTCCCATCTCTCTCTTCTATATCTTTTCTTTAGTCTCCTCATTCTCCTCAAGGGTCAATCAGAACACCTCATTGTGGGAAGGAACCAACCAATCAGAGCACTATGGTAACTACCTGCTTACGTCACAGCACATGAGAGCCAATCAGAGTCCATCAACACGGGGAGGTGGGAGAGAGCCAATCACAACCCTTCATAAAAAAAGGGTGGGAGAGGGCCAGTCAGAGTCCCTCATCAACAGAGGGTGTAAGAGATAACCAGAGTCCCTCATCAGCAGAGAGTGTGAGAGACAATCAGAGTCCCTCATCAACAGAGGGTGTGTGAGACAATCAGAGTCCCTCATCAGCAGAGAGTGTGAGAGACAATCAGAGTCCCTAATCAGCAGAGAGTGTGAGAGACAATCAGAGTCCCTAATCAGCAGAGAGTGTGAGAGACAATCAGAGTCCCTCATCAGCAGAGAGTGTGAGAGACAATCAGAGTCCCTCATCAACAGAGGGTGTGTGAGACAATCAGAGTCCCTCATCAGCAGAGAGTGTGAGAGACAATCAGA
Source organism: Cherax quadricarinatus (assembly GCF_038502225.1). Taxonomy (NCBI): domain Eukaryota; kingdom Metazoa; phylum Arthropoda; class Malacostraca; order Decapoda; family Parastacidae; genus Cherax; species Cherax quadricarinatus. The sequence continues at coordinate 1,093,963 of NC_091321.1, read as the reverse complement.
GTCCCTCATCAACAGAGAGTGTGAGAGACAATCAGAGTCCCTCATCAGCAGAGAGTGTGAGAGACAATCAGAGTCCCTCATCAGCAGAGAGTGTGAGAGACAATCAGAGTCCCTCATCAACAGAAAGTTGGGAATAAAAGCAATCAGAGGATCTCATCAGAAGAGTGGGCAGGAGAGACACTCAGAGCTTATCGTTAACAGAGTTGGGGAGAATCAGAGAGAAGGAAGAGGAATGAGGAGAAGAGGTATAAGAAGAAGAAAACAAAAAGGGGAAAGAGGAATGGTGGGGGAGAGAGAGAGGGGGGGGTTGTAAATGTGACGTAGGTGGGAAGGGAAGAGGAAAGGTGGGGGATAGAGAGGTGGGTTTTAACTGTGACGTAGGTACCAGGCACGCTCACTGCTTACAAATTTACGACCTAATTACAGCAAATACCTAATCTGTGGTGCTAGGTTCCCGAGTTTAATTAACGGATCCTAAATCTGTATATTAATATTGTCCTTCTAGTCTGCTGATATACTACGATAATTTCCACCTTCGATGCGGCCTTAAGGGACAGATAATTAATTTATTCTTATAAATTTAAGTACATTAGTTTTCATTATCGACTTTATTTAATAGGAATAGGTACATAGTTTAGGTCTAAAAACAGAGATCAGAATAAATCTGTGTGTGTCTTATAGTAACCTCTCATAGTGTGTGTCTTACAGTAACCTCTCATAGTGTGTTTTACAGTAACCTCTCATAGTGTGTTTTACAGTAACCTCTCATAGTGTGTGTCTTACAGTAACCTCTCATAGTGTGTCTTACAGTAACCTCTCATAGTGTGTCTTACAGTAACCTCTCATAGTGTGTGTCTTACAGTAACCTCTCATAGTGTGTTTTACAGTAACCTCTCATAGTGTGTGTCTTACAGTAACCTCTCATAGTGTGTCTTACAGTAACCTCTCATAGTGTGTCTTTACAGTAACCTCTCATAGTGTGTCTTACAGTAACCTCTCATAGTGTGTTTACAGTAACCTCTCATAGTGTGTGTCTTACAGTAACCTCTCATAGTGTGTTTTACAGTAACCTCTCATAGTGTGTGTCTTACAGTAACCTCTCATAGTGTGTCTTACAGTAACCTCTCATAGTGTGTCTTACAGTAACCTCTCATAGTGTGTCTTACAGTAACCTCTCATAGTGTGTCTTACAGTAACCTCTCATAGTGTGTTTTACAGTAACCTCTCATAGTGTGTGTCTTACAGTAACCTCTCATAGTGTGTGTCTTACAGTAACCTCTCATAGTGTGTCTTACAGTAACCTCTCATAGTGTGTCTTACAGTAACCTCTCATAGTGTGTCTTACAGTAACCTCTCATAGTGTGTTTTACAGTAACCTCTCATAGTGTGTTTTACAGTAACCTCTCATAGTGTGTCTTACAGTAACCTCTCATAGTGTGTTTTACAGTAACCTCTCATAGTGTGTTTTACAGTAACCTCTCATAGTGTGTTTTACAGTAACCTCTCATAGTGTGTTTTACAGTAACCTCTCATAGTGTGTTTTACAGTAACCTCTCATAGTGTGTCTTACAGTAACCTCTCATAGTGTGTCTTACAGTAACCTCTCATAGTGTGTTTTACAGTAACCTCTCATAGTGTGTCTTACAGTAACCTCTCATAGTGTGTCTTACAGTAACCTCTCATAGTGTGTTTTACAGTAACCTCTCATAGTGTGTCTTACAGTAACCTCTCATAGTGTGTTTTACAGTAACCTCTCATAGTGTGTCTTACAGTAACCTCTCATAGTGTGTCTTACAGTAACCTCTCATAGTGTGTCTTACAGTAACCTCTCATAGTGTGTCTTACAGTAACCTCTCATAGTGTGTCTTACAGTAACCTCTCATAGTGTGTGTCTTACAGTAACCTCTCATAGTGTGTCTTACAGTAACCTCTCATAGTGTGTCTTACAGTAACCTCTCATAGTGTGTGTCTTACAGTAACCTCTCATAGTGTGTCTTACAGTAACCTCTCATAGTGTGTGTCTTACAGTAACCTCTCATAGTGTGTCTTACAGTAACCTCTCATAGTGTGTGTCTTACAGTAACCTCTCATAGTGTGTTTTACAGTAACCTCTCATAGTGTGTCTTACAGTAACCTCTCATAGTGTGTGTCTTACAGTAACCTCTCATAGTGTGTGTGTGTGTCTTACAGTAACCTCTCATAGTGTGTGTCTTACAGTAACCTCTCATAGTGTGTGTCTTACAGTAACCTCTCATAGTGTGTGTCTTACAGTAACCTCTCATAGTGTGTGTCTTACAGTAACCTCTCATAGTGTGTGTCTTACAGTAACCTCTCATAGTGTGTGTCTTACAGTAACCTCTCATAGTGTGTGTCTTACAGTAACCTCTCATAGTGTGTGTCTTACAGTAACCTCTCATAGTGTGTGTCTTACAGTAACCTCTCATAGTGTGTTTTACAGTAACCTCTCATAGTGTGTGTCTTACAGTAACCTCTCATAGTGTGTTTTACAGTAACTTACAGTAACCTCTCATAGTGTGTCAGTAACCTCTCATAGTGTGTGTCTTACAGTAACCTCTCATAGTGTGTTTTACAGTAACCTCTCATAGTGTGTGTTTACAGTAACCTCTCATAGTGTGTTTTACAGTAACCTCTCATAGTGTGTGTCTTACAGTAACCTCTCATAGTGTGTTTTACAGTAACCTCTCATAGTGTGTGTCTTACAGTAACCTCTCATAGTGTGTTTTACAGTAACCTCTCATAGTGTGTGTCTTACAGTAACCTCTCATAGTGTGTTTTACAGTAACCTCTCATAGTGTGTGTCTTACAGTAACCTCTCATAGTGTGTCTTACAGTAACCTCTCATAGTGTGTGTCTTACAGTAACCTCTCATAGTGTGTTTTACAGTAACCTCTCATAGTGTGTGTCTTACAGTAACCTCTCATAGTGTGTTTTACAGTAACCTCTCATAGTGTGTCTTACAGTAACCTCTCATAGTGTGTCTTACAGTAACCTCTCATAGTGTGTCTTACAGTAACCTCTCATAGTGTGTTTTACAGTAACCTCTCATAGTGTGTTTTACAGTAACCTCTCATAGTGTGTGTCTTACAGTAACCTCTCATAGTGTATCTTACAGTAACCTCTCATAGTGTGTCTTACAGTAACCTCTCATAGTGTGTCTTACAGTAACCTCTCATAGTGTGTGTCTTACAGTAACCTCTCATAGTGTGTGTCTTACAGTAACCTCTCATAGTGTGTGTCTTACAGTAACCTCTCATAGTGTGTGTCTTACAGTAACCTCTCATAGTGTGTCCTACAGTAACCTCTCATAGTGTGTGTCTTACAGTAACCTCTCTTAGCAGTAGTTTTAACTTGTTCCTGGTTACTGTAAGTAGTCGTTTATTAAAAACTGTAAATATTGGTTAAATCATCTTTCACACATGTGTTGCTAAGCAGTCCTGTTAAACAGTCCTGTTAAACATTCCTGTTAAACAGTGTTAAAATATAAGTTAATATTTTTGTAATGTATTTTTTGTGACTTAATTCATGTCTGTATAAATAACGTATTGTGATTGTAACCAGATATTAACATGTTAACAGTTCAATACCGTTGTAACTTGTTCATCTCTCATAACTTTGGTGCCCACTTCTTGGACCCATCATGTTCTCAGACGTTATTTATGTTTTCAGACGTTCTTTCTGTTTGTGAGACGTTCCTTCTGTTTGTAAGACGTTCTTTCTGTTCGTAAGACGTTCTTTCTGATTGTGAGACATTCCTTCTGTTTGTAAGACGTTCTTTCTGTTCGTAAGACGTTCTTTCTGTTTGTGAGACGTTCCTTCTGTTTGTAAGACGTTCTTTCTGTTCGTAAGACGTTCTTTCTGTTTGTAAGACGTTCTTTCTGTTTGTGAAACGTTCCTTCTGTTTGTAAGACGTTCTTTCTGTTTGTAAGACGTTCTTTCTGTTTGTAAGACGTTCTTTCTGATTGTGAAACGTTCCTTCTGTTTGTAAGACGTTCTTTCTGTTTGTAAGACGTTCTTTCTGTTTGTAAGACGTTCTTTCTGTTTGTAAGACGTTCTTTCTGTTTGTGAGACGTTCTTTCTGTTTGTGAGACGTTCTTTCTGTTTGTGAGACGTTCTTTCTGTTTGTGAGACGTTCTTTCTGTTTGTGAGACGTTCCTTATGTTTGTGAGACGTTCTTTATCTCCTTATTCTTATTTACTTAGTTTGATTTTCCCTCTTTCATGCTTTCATTTTCTCTTTATTTCTCATGATTATGTATCTGTTTATCTATCAATGTATCTGTACGCTTTCATCTCTCTTTATCAATCTACATCGCTATATCTGTTTGTCTATCTATATATCTACATCTAAAACTCCCTCTCGAAGGAGAAGAGGAGTTAAGGAGGAAGGAGACAGGAGGAGAAAGAGAGGGGAAAGAGAGGGAAAAGGGGGAAGAGGGAAGGGGAAGTGATACGTTGGGTCATCACAACCCAACACATTTCAGATCTCTAGGCACACAGTGATGATAGTCAGGGGGAGGGGGAGGGGGAAGGGGTGAGGGAGAAGTAAAGGGTGAAGGGAAAGTGGAAGGAAAGGATGAGGGAGGAATGGTGAAGATGGGAATGAAAGTGAATAAAGGAAAGTAATACAGGGAAGGGAGAAGACAAATGTGAAAGGAAGGGTTGAGGTAAGAAGATAAAAAATGGATTGAAAAAGGGTGAGTGGGGTGAAGAGGGAGCAGAGGGGAAATAAGAATAGAGGAATGGGAAGTGAGGAAATGGAGAGGGGAGAAAAAAGAAGAAAAAAGGGAGAGAGAGAGAGAGAGAGAGAGAGAGTAAGAGAAGAAGAGACATACGTGGCTGGTTGGTATATCATGGCAACTGATACTATGACTCCCATAAAGTATCAGTTGTATCATCAAAACTACACTCATTTGTGATTAGTAATGCCATTCCTCCGCCTTTCCCTATTTCATATCTTTCCTTATCACTTGTTATCCTGCTGAGATATGGCACCTGATATTTCATTTAGTTTTGTCTCTGTGATAGCTATGGTGTCTGGAGTTACCTTTCCTAGCTGTTCTTTATTAATCCTGTTTGATAATCATCAGCGTTTGTGTTCATTACTGAGGCGTATTTATTTTATCATTCAATGAAACCATTGAATGATAAACGGAATATAGACTTTCTGCTTGTTGCTCAAGTGACAGTAGAGGGAAAGGTGGGGCTGGAGCTGGTGTGTATCATTACAGGGTTAGGGATAAGGTAGACAGGAAGGAAGGGTAGGGTGTAGGGATAAGAAAAAGAGGGTGGAGGTTAACGTTAGTGTTGGTGTTATGGAAATGTGGAAAGAGATGACGGGCCTGGTAATGGACACACCAGGGAAGGGACCGGAGGTGTACCTCGAGGAGTTCCTTGAGGCTTGGTGCTCCCTCCTATTACCTTCTCGTTTGCATTTCTTATCTATGTCTGATGGCTTTTTATACACTCCCTCTGCTGTTTCCTCTTCTTCACTCTCCTGTCTTGATCCAGATCCAGGTGCGCACAACTGTAGCGTTGTGTAGTTTTCAGACGAGCTTTCCGTCGCTGGATCTTGTTCTGAGCTCAGTGTGACCAGAAGGTTAGTTTGGTCGGTCCTTGTTGGCCGTGAGAGAACATCTCTACCCTGACTCACTGGCCTCACTCGTCATGGGATCAAACCCCACCCGTTCCCTGGTTCTCCCTGTCTTCTCAAACTCTGCCATCTGCCATTTCTCTTATTCTCCTCCTATACACCCATTAATGGATATGATCTTACGTTTCTGGTCCTCCCGTTTTCTGCTTCCTGGCCTTTCTTCGGCCTCCTGACGTCCGCACATCATTAGTGTTTTATCTTCTTTTTCCTCCTATTACCTTTCCATCCAGATTTTTTTTTCCACCGTTTCCCCCCTCTCTCTCTTTTATTACCTGTTAAGCTTTTCCATCTTCAAAAACTATCTTTGTGTGTGTGTGTGTGTGTGTGTGTGTGTGTGTGTGTGTGTGTGTGTGTGTGTGTGTGTGTGTGTGTGTGTGTGTGTGTGTGTGTGTGTGTGTGTGTATGTGTGTGTGTGTGTGTGTGTGTGTGTGTGTGTGTGTGTGTGTGTATGTGTGTGTGTGTGTGTGTGTGTGTGTGTGTTTGTGTGTGTGTGTGTGTGTGTGTGTGTGTGTGTGTGTATGTGTGTGTGTGTGTGTGTGTGTGTGTGTGTGTGTGTGTGTGTGTGTGTGTGTGTGTGTGTGTGTGTGTGTGTGTATGTGTGTGTGTGTATATATACGCCATAATGTTCTCCCTCTATTCCTCTTCTTGCACCTGCTTCACCTCCTCGTTCCGCCCCAACACATCAGCCTGTGTTTCCCCTCTTTACCCGCCTTCCTGCTACCTTCCCTCCCTGCCCGGTCTTTCTCCATCCTTCCCTCTTTCCCATGTTCTCTTCCTTCCATCCTTGCCCTGGTCTTCTGGGTGCTCGTTAAGGCACGTCTCGCCATCTCATGAAGGAAACACCAATACATTTCCTTTATCACCATCTCTGTTTCACCTTCTCCTCCATTAACATCTCTTTTTATATGCCCATTTCCACTTCTCTCTCCCGTCTCTCCCGTCTCTCTCTCTCTCTCTCTCTCTCTCTCTCTCTCTCTCTCTCTCTCTCTCTCTCTCTCTCTCTCTCTTTTACACAGGGTTTGACAATGTTAAGGATCCCTAGCTTTATTGACAAGCTATTTACAGGTTAAGGATTCCTAACTTTATTGGCAAGCTAAGAGCTGTTACCTACATCAGCTCATTTGAAAGCATTTTTATTGTTATGAGACATACAATTAGGGAACAGGATGAAGTTGGAGCCATCTGTGGGCCAGCATTTTCATTTGATCAACTGACTTTATCTCGTTGACATCATTATGCTGTACGAATGTGTTCCATACTCGAGTCATCCTGGGTATGTATGATCTCAGATGGAGTGATGTTCTGGAGAAGGGTACAGCCAGAGTGAAGTTGCTGCTTTCTGCCCGTCTTGTGGCATAAAAGCTTGTTTCATGCTGTCCTCGAAGTGGATCCAAGTGTGGTACTTTGACAATATTGGCCTTGTACATAACAGTAAGGCCACCCACATCCCTCCTATGTTGAAGGCTCTGCTGAAATGACAGATCTATCCAGGATGGGTCCAGGCGAGAGATGAGACGTCTTGCTCTGTTCTCTACTCTGTCAAGCAGTCGCAGATGAGAGGGGGGGCAGGCAAACCAAGAAAGTGGAGCATACTCAAGGTGTGAGCGTACTTGTGCCTCGTACAGAATCTTGCAATCCCTACTGTCAAGCAGATGCGAGATACAGCGAAGTGCTGTAAGCTTCCTGGCTGCCTTGTTTGCAAGATTTACAACGTGGTTCTTCATGGTTCTCTCTCTCTTTCTTTCTCTCTCTCTCTCTCTCTCTCTCTCTCTCTCTCTCTCTCTCTCTCTCTCTCTCTCTCTCTCTCTCTCTCTCTCTCTCTCTCTCTCTCTCTCTCTCTCTCTCTCACTCACTCTTTCTTTCTTCCCCCTTTACCACTCTCTCCTTTATCTCCCTCTCTCTTCCTCCATCTCCCTGACTTTCCCTCTCCCTCTTTCCTCCCTCCCCTCTCTCTTTATTTACACAAGGTTTTTACAAGGTTAGGTTAAGAATTCCTTCCTTTGTCTATAAGCTAAGACCTGTTGCCCGTCTTAGCTCATTTTAAATTATTTTTACTTTTATGAGACATACCAACGGAGAACAGAGTGAAGTTGGAGCCATCTGTGGGTCAGTGATTTCATTTGGTCAACTTAATTTATTTCATCCATGTTATTATGCTGTGTCAAAATATTCCAGATTCAAGTTATCCCATGAATGAATGATCTCAGATGAAGTGATGTTGTTGTTGCTGTTTGTTGCCCGTCTTGTTGTGTATAAACTGTCTTCTTGCTGGCCACGAAGTGGAGCCAAGTGCGATACTTTGACAACATTGGCCTTGTATAGAACAATAAGACCACACACATCTCTCCGGGGTTGATGGATCTTCTGATGTGACAGATGCGTGCAGGCCGGGTCCAAGCGAGGGATGAGCCGCCTTGCTCTGTTCTCTGTTTTGTCAAGAAGTTGTAGATGAAACGAAGGGAGGGAGGGGGATCAGGTAAACCAGGAAAGTGGAGTATACTCAAGATGTGAAAAAATTTATGCCTCGTACAGTCATGCAGCGTCCTATGTCAAACAGGTACGAGATTCATCTTAGTGCTGTTAGCTTCTAGGCTGCCTTGCTTGTAAGATTTACCACGTGATTCTTCGTAGACAGTTTGGAGTGAAACTTCACCTCAAGAACATCCACCTCATCATCGGGTTCCACCTCATCATCTTACCATTGCTCCAGCATTACCATCATGGTGCCTTGAGATCATCATCTATGCTTTCTCAGAACCAAATGTAGTTATCATTTTCCCGAAGGTGATATAACTGTAAACTGGTGATAGATGCAGCTGGTATTTCCTCTCTTGGAAATGTATATGTCAGAATACAGTCATCTGCATAAGAAAGGAATTCCGAGATGAGGTGAAGGTCATTGAAGTAGACACTTTATAACAGTGGCTCAAGCACACTTCCCTGTGGAACACTGGCACAGATTGTCCTGTTGTCTGTGTCCCATTGTGAGCTACTCTTAGAGACCTACCTTGAAGGTGATCACTAAGGAAGCATAGTGCAGAACCAGAGACTCCTAGTGCTTGCAGAGACTCCTAGTGCTTGCAAAGACTCCTAGTGCTTGCAAAGACTCCTAGTGCTTGCAAAGACTCCTAGTGCTTGCAAAGACTCCTAGTGCTTGCACCAAGAGTTCCTGGTACCATGCTCTCAGAAGCACCACCAATGTCCAGTACTACTACACAACTCATCTTGGATACATCCAGTGACTCGTGCTACATAGTGGAGAGGTTTAACAACAGATTAAGGGCAGTGACCACTCTCTGTCTCTCTGTCTCTGTCTCTCTGTCTCTCTGTCTATCTGTCTCTCTGTCTCTCTGTCTCACTGTACTAACCTATCTGTATTCACCTATATACGGTTACAGTGGTCGAGTCCCTGATCCTTCCTCCCCTCCTCTCACTCTTCACTGCTGCTACTCAGTTCACTCCTGGCTTAAAGAGCCCTATTGTATCTCCCTTAAAGCTATGTATGGATCCTGCCTCTACCACTACCTGACCACTCTAAGGATGAAGAAATATTTCCAAATATCCCTGTGAGTTATCTGTATTTTCAACTTCGAGCTGTGACCTCCTTTTCTGGATTTCCCTTTCTCTAACAAAAGGTCACAACAACACTGGAGTGGTCACAGTCCCCCTCCCAGGTCACAACAACACTGGAGTGGTCACAGTCCCCCTCCCAGGTCACAACACTGGAGTGGTCACAGTCCCCCTCCCAGGTCACAACAACACTGGAGTGGTCACAGTCCCCCTCCCAGGTCACAACACTGGAGTGGTCACAGTCCCCCTCCCAGGTCACAACAACACTGGAGTGGTCACAGTCCCCCTCCCAGGTCACAACAACACTGGAGTGGTCACAGTCCCCCTCCCAGGTCACCACAACACTGGAGTGGTCACAGTCCCCCTCGCAGGTCACCACAACACTGGAGTGGTCACAGTCCCCCTCCCAGGTCACAACAGCACTGGAGTGGTCACAGTCCCCCTCCCAGGTCACCATAACACTGGAGTGGTCAGTCCCCCTCCCAGGTCACCACAACACTGGAGTGGTCACAGTCCCCCTCCCAGGTCACAACAACACTGGAGTGGTCACAGTCCCCCTCCCAGGTTACCACAACACTGGAGTGGTCACAGTCCCCCTCCCAGGTCACCACAACACTGGAGTGGTCACAGTCCCCCTCCCAGGTCACCACAACACTGAAGTGGTCACAGTCCCCCTCCCAGGTCACAACAACACTGGAGTGGTCACAGTCCCCCTACCAGGTCACAACAACACTGGAGTGGTCACAGTCCCCCTCCCAGGTCACAACAACACTGGAGTGGTCACAGTCCCCCTCCCAGGTCACCACAACACTGGAATGGTCACAGTCCCTCTCCCAGGTCACAACAACACTGGAGTGGTCACAGTCCCCCTCCCAGGTCACCACAACACTGGAGTGGTCACAGTCCCCCTCCCAGGTCACAACAACACTGGAGTGGTCACAGTCCCCCTCCCAGGTCACAACAACACTGGAGTGGTCACAGTCCCCCTCCCAGGTCACAACAACACTGGAGTGGTCACAGTCCTCCTACCAGGTCACCACAACACTGGAGTGGTCACAGTCCCCCTCCCAGGTCACAACAACACTGGAGTGGTCACAGTCCCCCTCCCAGGTCACCACAACACTGGAGTGGTCACAGTCCCCCTCCCAGGTCACAACAACACTGGAGTGGTCACAGTCCCCCTCCCAGGTCACCACAACACTGGAGTGGTCACAGTCCCCCTCCCAGGTCACCACAACACTGGAGTGGTCACAGTCCCCCTCCCAGGTCACAACAACACTGGAGTGGTCACAGTCCCCCTCCCAGGTCACAACAACACTGGAGTGGTCACAGTCCCCCTACCAGGTCACAACAACACTGGAGTGGTCACAGTCCCCCTCCCAGGTCACAACAACACTGGAGTGGTCACAGCCCCCCTCCCAGGTCACCACAACACTGGAGTGGTCACAGTCCCCCTCCCAGGTCACAACAACACTGGAGTGGTCACAGTCCCCCTCCCAGGTCACCACAACACTGGAGTGGTCACAGTCCCCCTCCCAGGTCACCACAACACTGGAGTGGTCACAGTCCCCCTCCCAGGTCACAACAACACTGGAGTGGTCACAGTCCCCCTCCCAGGTCACAACAACACTGGAGTGGTCACAGTCCCCCTACCAGGTCACAACAACACTGGAGTGGTCACAGTCCCCCTCCCAGGTCACAACAACACTGGAGTGGTCACAGCCCCCCTCCCAGGTCACCACAACACTGGAGTGGCCACAGTCCCCCTCCCAGGTCACACCAACACTGGAGTGGTCACAGTCCCCCTCCCAGGTCACAACAACACTGGAGTGGTCACAGTCCCCCTCCCAGGTCACAACAACACTGGAGTGGTCACAGTCCCCCTCCCAGGTCACAACAACACTGGAGTGGTCACAGTCCCCCTCCCAGGTCACAACAACACTGGAGTGGTCACAGTCCCCCTCCCAGGTCACAACAACACTGGAGTGGTCACAGTCCCCCTCCCAGGTCACAACAACACTGGAGTGGTCACAGTCCCCCTCCCAGGTCACAACAACACTGGAGTGGTCACAGTCCCCCTCCCAGGTCACAACAACACTGGAGTGGTCACAGTCCCCCTACCAGGTCACAACAACACTGGAGTGGTCACAGTCCCCCTCCCAGGTCACAACAACACTGGAGTGGTCACAGCCCCCCTCCCAGGTCACCACAACACTGGAGTGGCCACAGTCCCCCTCCCAGGTCACACCAACACTGGAGTGGTCACAGTCCCCCTCGCAGGTCACAACAACACTGGAGTGGTCACAGTCCCCCTCCCAGGTCACAACAACACTGGAGTGGTCACAGTCCCCCTCCCAGGTCACAACAACACTGGAGTGGTCACAGTCCCCCTCCCAGGTCACAACAACACTGGAGTGGTCACAGTCCCCCTCCCAGGTCACAACAACACTGGAGTGGTCACAGTCCCCCTCCCAGGTCACAACAACACTGGAGTGGTCACAGTCCCCTTCCCAGGTCACAACAACACTGGAGTGGTCACAGTCCCCCTACCAGGTCACAACAACACTGGAGTGGTCACAGTCCCCCTCCCAGGTCACAACAACACTGGAGTGGTCACAGCCCCCCTCCCAGGTCACAACAACACTGGAGTGGTCACAGTCCCCCTCCCAGGTCACAACAACACTGGAGTGGTCACAGTCCCCCTCCCAGGTCACAACAACACTGGAGTGGTCACAGTCCCCCTCCCAGGTCACAACAACACTGGAGTGGTCACAGTCCCCCTCCCAGGTCACAACAACACTGGAGTGGTCACAGTCCCCCTCCCAGGTCACAACAACACTGTCAGGTCACAACACTGGAGTGGTCACAGTCCCCCTCCCAGGTCACAACAACACTGGAGTGGTCACAGTCCCCCTCCCAGGTCACAACAACACTGGAGTGGTCACAGTCCCTCTCCCAGGTCACAACAACACTGGAGTGGTCACAGTCCCCCTCCCAGGTCACAACAACACTGGAGTGGTCACAGTCCCCCTACCAGGTCACAACAACACTGGAGTGGTCACAGTCCCCCTCCCAGGTCACAACAACACTGGAGTGGTCACAGCCCCCCTCCCAGGTCACCACAACACTGGAGTGGCCACAGTCCCCCTCCCAGGTCACACCAACACTGGAGTGGTCACAGTCCCCCTCGCAGGTCACAACAACACTGGAGTGGTCACAGTCCCCCTCCCAGGTCACAACAACACTGGAGTGGTCACAGTCCCCCTCCCAGGTCACAACAACACTGGAGTGGTCACAGTCCCCCTCCCAGGTCACAACAACACTGGAGTGGTCACAGTCCCCCTCCCAGGTCACAACAACACTGGAGTGGTCACAGTCCCCCTCCCAGGTCACAACAACACTGGAGTGGTCACAGTCCCCTTCCCAGGTCACAACAACACTGGAGTGGTCACAGTCCCCCTACCAGGTCACAACAACACTGGAGTGGTCACAGTCCCCCTCCCAGGTCACAACAACACTGGAGTGGTCACAGCCCCCCTCCCAGGTCACAACAACACTGGAGTGGTCACAGTCCCCCTCCCAGGTCACAACAACACTGGAGTGGTCACAGTCCCCCTCCCAGGTCACAACAACACTGGAGTGGTCACAGTCCCCCTCCCAGGTCACAACAACACTGGAGTGGTCACAGTCCCCCTCCCAGGTCACAACAACACTGGAGTGGTCACAGTCCCCCTCCCAGGTCACAACAACACTGGAGTGATCACAGTCCCCCTCCCAGGTCACAACACTGGAGTGGTCACAGTCCCCCTCCCAGGTCACAACAACACTGGAGTGGTCACAGTCCCCCTCCCAGGTCACAACAACACTGGAGTGGTCACAGTCCCTCTCCCAGGTCACAACAACACTGGAGTGGTCACAGTCCCCCTCCCAGGTCACAACAACACTGGAGTGGTCACAGTCCCCCTCCCAGGTCACAACAACACTGGAGTGGTCACAGTCCCCCTCCCAGGTCACAACAACACTGGAGTGGTCACAGTCCCCCTCCCAGGTCACAACAACACTGGAGTGGTCACAGTCCCCCTCCCAGGTCACAACAACACTGGAGTGGTCACAGTCCCCCTCCCAGGTCACAACAACACTGGAGTGGTCACAGTCCCCCTCCCAGGTCACAACAACACTGGAGTGGTCACAGTCCCCCTCCCTGCCTCTCAAATCCTGTTTAAATTCCAGAAAATCTCTCTCTATACAGAATTTCATTGTGGCCAGAACCACTCCTTTTGTTTTGCTTTTGTTATCGTTTATATTTTTTCTTTGCATGCAATTGCCAAAAGTAAGAAATTTTGCAGCTGGGTAGTTTTTAAATATGTGGTCACGTGGCACAGACGTCAGGCCAAAAAAAAAAATCGATGTTAAAATGAAGGACTAATAACCTGCTTGTGGGTTTATATTGTTAATGAAAGTAGGATACCAGATATGTTCAGGAAATATTGGCGGCTCACTCTGCTCGCATACTGAGTGTTCGTGGTTCGATTCCCGGCATGGACGGAAATGTTGGACATAGTTTCCTTATACCTGCTGCACCTGTTCACCTAGCGGTAAGCAGGTACCTGGGTGTTAGTCGACTGTTATGGGTGAATCCCGGGGGAGGGGGTAATTTAGATAAGGCTGAGGCTGGATGCTGCAAGAATAGTACAAATATGTATTCTTAGGCCTATAATAAATCTGCATTGCTATATATTTATATTTCTGCAAATTTAGATAAGTAGTTTAGATATATTTTGTCATCTAAATTTCTTTCTCTCCCGCCACTCGTTCCTTCTGTCTCTCCTGCACGAGAAGGTCCCGCTTTACGGCGCTTCGTCTTACATCGTTCTGCTAATGAAATGGTTTTTCAGTTATATCCATTTTTCATTCATTCAAACTTACTACAATAAATATATTCACCACTCACTATAAGCTAAGAAAGAAAATATTTGAAGGTATGTAATGAGTGTACTGTATGTGCATTTTTTAGGCCTAGCTCTATTGCTCACTTAATATATAACAGTGTTGACAGGATTTTATATGCATTGTAAGTTAAAAAAAGGCTGTGCTTCATTTTACAGCGGTTTTCACTTTACAGCAGTAGCTCAGAAGTTAACCAGTTGTATAAGCAGGACTCTTCTGTTTATAATTTTTAACTCCCCGCTTTTGATGATGGAATGTCCTCACACAAATTCTATTCCTCCCATGTATGGGAGAGGATATCCTGAGAGAATTTTATCCCCGGGTAACAATAACTGCAGCTCTGCTGGAAGGAAACCTTTGAAGCTTCCGTAGCTGATGAACCTTTAATGGAATACTTGACCATTGTGGTACTGAAGCCTCCCAGCCCAGGGCTGACATTTGTCAACACATTGTATGAGCACCATCCTGCGTGATGGTACATGACAGGGGAACATAACTAGCTTTTGTTTCCATTGTGTAACTGTCATATAGAATAGTGCAGCGCTGATGTATCAAATATTGTTAAAAAATAAAACTCTGTTTCAACTCCTTCCATCCATTCCTCTTACATTCCCTCCCTCCCTCCATTCCTCATATCCTCCTCTCTCCTTGAAGGTTCATTCCACCTTCCTTAAATCTGCAACAAAAGCCTTGGGTCAGAGATCCTGGGAGACTCCTGGGGTCAGAGACCCTGGCAGACTCCTGGAGTCAGAGACCCTGGCAGACTCCTGGGGTTAGAGACCCTGGCAGACTCCTGGGGTTAGAGACCCTGGCAGACTCCTGGGGTCAGAGACCCTGGCAGACTCCTGGGGTTAGAGACCCTGGCAGACTCCTGGGGTTAGAGACCCTGGCAGACTCCTGGGGTCAGAGACCCTGGCAGACTCCTGGGGTTAGAGACCCTGGCAGACTCCTGGAGTCAGAGACCCTGGCAGACTCCTGGGGTCAGAGACCCTGGCAGACTCCTGGGGTCAGAGACCCTGGCAGACTAATGGGGTCAGAGACCCTGGCAGACTCGTGGGGTCAGAGACCCTGGCAGACTCCTAGGGTCAGAGACCCTGGCAGACTCCTGGGGTTAGAGACCCTGGCAGACTCCTGGAGTCAGAGACCCTGGAAGACTCCTGGGGTCAGAGACCCTGGGAGTCTCCTGGGGACAGAGACCCTGGCAGACTCCTGGAGTCAGAGAACCTGGCAGACTCCTGGAGTCAGAGACCCTGGCAGATTCCTGGAGTCAGAGACCCTGGCAGACTCCTGGAGTCAGAGACCCTAGCAGTCTCCTGGGGTCAGAGACCCTGGCAGACTCCTGGGATCAGAGACCCTGGCAGACTCCTGGGGTCAGAGACCCTGGCAGACTCCTGGGGTTAGAGACCCTGGCAGACTCCTGGGGTTAGAGACCCTGGCAGACTCCTGGGGTCAGAGACCCTGGCAGACTCCTGGGGTCAGAGACCCTGGCAGACTCCTGGGGTCAGAGACCCTGGCAGACTCCTGAGGTCAGAGACCCTGGTAGACTCCTGGGGTCAGAGACCCTGGCAGACTCCTGAAGTCAGAGACCCTGACAGACTCCTGGAGTCAGAGACCCTGGCAGACTCCTGGGGTCAGAGACCCTGGCAGACTCCTGGAGTCAGAAACCCTGGCAGACTCCTGGGGTCAGAGACCCTGGCAGACTTATGGGGTCAGAGACCCTGGTACTGGCAGAGTCCTGGGGTCAGAGACCCTGGCAGACTCCTCGGGTCAGAGACCCTGGCAGACTCCTGGAGTCAGAGACCCTGGCAGACTCCTGGGGTTAGAGACCCTGGCAGACTCCTGGAGTCAGAGACCCTGGCAGACTCCTGGGGTCAGAGACCCTGGCACTGGCAGAGTCCTGGGGTCAGAGACCCTGTCAGACTCCTGGGGTCAGAGACCCTGGGAGACTCCTGGAGTCAGAGACCCTGGCAGACTCCTGGGGTCAGAGACCCTGGCAGACTCCTGGGGTCAGAGACCCTGTCAGACTCCTGGAGTCAGAGACCCTGGCAGACTCCTGGGGTCAGAGACCCTGGCACTGGCAGACTCCTGGAGTCAGAGACCCTGGCAGACTCCTGGGGTCAGAGACCCTGGCAGACTCCTGGGGTCAGAGACCCTGGCAGACTCCTGGGGTCAGAGACCCTGGCAGATCCCTGGGGTCAGAGACCCTGGCAGACTCCTGGGGTCAGAGACCCTGGCAGACTCCTGGAGTCAGAGACCCTGACAGACTCCTGGGGTCAGAGACCCTGACAGACTCCTGGAGTCAGAGACCTTGGCAGACTCCTTGGATCAGAGACCCTGACAGACTCCTGGGGTCAGAGACCCTGGCACTGGCAGAGTCCTGGGGTCAGAGACCTTGGCAGACTCCTGGGGTCAGAGACCCTGACAGACTCCTGGGGTCAGAGACCCTGACAGACTCCTGGAGTCAGAGACCCTGACAGACTCCTGGGGTTAGAGACCCTGGCAGACTCCTCGGGTTAGAGACCCTGGCAGACTCCTGGGGTCAGAGACCCTGGCAGACTCCTGGGGTTAGAGACCCTGGCAGACTCCTGGGGTTAGAGACCCTGGCAGACTCCTGGGGTCAGAGACCCTGGCAGACTCCTGGGGTCAGAGACCCTGGCAGACTCCTGGGGTCAGAGACCCTGGCAGACTCCTGGGGTTAGAGACCCTGGCAGACTCCTGGAGTCAGAGACCCTGGCAGACTCCTGGAGTCAGAGACCCTGGCAGACTCCTGGGGTCAGAGATCCTGGCAGACTCCTGGGGTCAGAGACCCTGGCAGACTCCTGGGGTTAGAGACCCTGGCAGACTCCTGGAGTCAGAGACCCTGGCAGACTCCTGGGGTTAGAGACCCTGGCAGACTCCTGGGGTGAGAGACCCTGGCAGACTCCTGGGGTCAGAGACCCTGGCAGACTCGTGGGGTCAGAGACCCTGGCAGACTCCTAGGGTCAGAGACCCTGGCAGACTCCTGGGGTTAGAGACCCTGGCAGACTCCTGGAGTCAGAGACCCTGGAAGACTCCTGGGGTCAGAGACCCTGGGAGTCTCCTGGGGTCAGAGACCCTGGAAGACTCCTGAGGTTAGAGACCCTGGCAGACTCCTGGGGTTAGAGACCCTGGCAGACTCCTGGGGTCAGAGACCCTGGCAGACTCCTGGGGTCAGAGACCCTGGCAGACTCGTGGGGTCAGAGACCCTGGCAGACTCCTCGGGTCAGCGACCCTGGCAGCCTCCTGGGGTCAGAGACCCTGGCAGACTCCTGGAGTCAGAGACCCTGGAAGACTCCTGGGGTCAGAGACCCTGGGAGTCTCCTGGGGTCAGAGACCCTGGCAGACTCCTGGAGTCAGAGACCCTGACAGACTCCTGGGGTCAGAGACCCTGACAGACTCCTGGAGTCAGAGACCTTGGCAGACTCCTTGGATCAGAGACCCTGACAGACTCCTGGGGTCAGAGACCCTGGCACTGGCAGAGTCCTGGGGTCAGAGACCTTGGCAGACTCCTGGGGTCAGAGACCCTGACAGACTCCTGGGGTCAGAGACCCTGACAGACTCCTGGAGTCAGAGACCCTGACAGACTCCTGGGGTTAGAGACCCTGGCAGACTCCTCGGGTTAGAGACCCTGGCAGACTCCTGGGGTCAGAGACCCTGGCAGACTCCTGGGGTTAGAGACCCTGGCAGACTCCTGGAGTCAGAGACCCTGGAAGACTCCTGGGGTCAGAGACCCTGGGAGTCTCCTGGGGTCAGAGACCCTGGCAGACTCCTGGAGTCAGAGAACCTGGCAGACTCCTGGAGTCAGAGACCCTGGCAGATTCCTGGAGTCAGAGACCCTGGCAGACTCCTGGAGTCAGAGACCCTAGCAGTCTCCTGGGGTCAGAGACCCTGGCAGACTCCTGGGATCAGAGACCCTGGCAGACTCCTGGGGTCAGAGACCCTGGCAGACTCCTGGGGTCAGAGATCCTGGCAGACTCCTGGGGTTAGAGACCCTGGCAGACTCCTTGGGTCAGAGACCCTGGCAGACTCCTGGGGTCAGAGACCCTGGCAGACTCCTGGGGTCAGAGACCCTGGCAGACTCCTGAGGTCAGAGACCCTGGCAGACTCCTGGGGTCAGAGACCCTGGCAGACTCCTGGAGTCAGAGACCCTGACAGACTCCTGGGGTCAGAGACCCTGGCAGACTCCTGGGGTCAGAGACCCTGGCAGACTCCTGGGGTCAGAGACCCTGGCAGACTCCTGGAGTCAGAGACCCTGGCAGACTCCTGGGGTCAGAGACCCTGGCAGACTCCTGGGGTCAGAGACCCTGGCAGACTCCTGGAGTCAGAAACCCTGGCAGACTCCTGGGGTCAGAGACCCTGGCAGACTTATGGGGTCAGAGACCCTGGTACTGGCAGAGTCCTGGGGTCAGAGACCCTGGCAGACTCCTCGGGTCAGAGACCCTGGCAGACTCCTGGAGTCAGAGACCCTGGCAGACTCCTGGGGTTAGAGACCCTGGCAGACTCCTGGAGTCAGAGACCCTGGCAGACTCCTGGGGTCAGAGACCCTGGCACTGGCAGAGTCCTGGGGTCAGAGACCCTGGCACTGGCAGAGTCCTGGGGTCAGAGACCCTGTCAGACTCCTGGGGTCAGAGACCCTGGGAGACTCCTGGAGTCAGAGACCCTGGCAGACTCCTGGGGTCAGAGACCCTGGCAGACTCCTGGGGTCAGAGACCCTGTCAGACTCCTGGAGTCAGAGACCCTGGCAGACTCCTGGGGTCAGAGACCCTGGCACTGGCAGACTCCTGGAGTCAGAGACCCTGGCAGACTCCTGGGGTCAGAGACCCTGGCAGACTCCTGGGGTCAGAGACCCTGGCAGACTCCTGGGGTCAGAGACCCTGGCAGATCCCTGGGGTCAGAGACCCTGGCAGACTCCTGGGGTCAGAGACCCTGGCAGACTCCTGGAGTCAGAGACCCTGACAGACTCCTGGGGTCAGAGACCCTGACAGACTCCTGGAGTCAGAGACCTTGGCAGACTCCTTGGATCAGAGACCCTGACAGACTCCTGGGGTCAGAGACCCTGGCACTGGCAGAGTCCTGGGGTCAGAGACCTTGGCAGACTCCTGGGGTCAGAGACCCTGACAGACTCCTGGGGTCAGAGACCCTGACAGACTCCTGGAGTCAGAGACCCTGACAGACTCCTGGGGTTAGAGACCCTGGCAGACTCCTCGGGTTAGAGACCCTGGCAGACTCCTGGGGTCAGAGACCCTGGCAGACTCCTGGGGTTAGAGACCCTGGCAGACTCCTGGGGTTAGAGACCCTGGCAGACTCCTGGGGTCAGAGACCCTGGCAGACTCCTGGGGTCAGAGACCCTGGCAGACTCCTGGGGTCAGAGACCCTGGCAGACTCCTGGGGTCAGAGACCCTGGCAGACTCCTGGAGTCAGAGACCCTGGCAGACTCCTGGGGTCAGAGACCCTGGCAGACTCCTGGGGTCAGAGACCCTGGCAGACTCCTGGGATCAGAGACCCTGGCAGACTCCTGGGGTTAGAGACCCTGGCAGACTCCTGGAGTCAGAGACCCTGGCAGACTCCTGGGGTTAGAGACCCTGGCAGACTCCTGGGGTCAGAGACCCTGGCAGACTCCTGGGGTCAGAGACCCTGGCAGACTCGTGGGGTCAGAGACCCTGGCAGACTCCTAGGGTCAGAGACCCTGGCAGACTCCTGGGGTTAGAGACCCTGGCAGACTCCTGGAGTCAGAGACCCTGGAAGACTCCTGGGGTCAGAGACCCTGGGAGTCTCCTGGGGTCAGAGACCCTGGCAGACTCCTGGAGTCAGAGAACCTGGCAGACTCCTGGAGTCAGAGACCCTGGCAGATTCCTGGAGTCAGAGACCCTGGCAGACTCCTGGAGTCAGAGACCCTAGCAGTCTCCTGGGGTCAGAGACCCTGGCAGACTCCTGGGATCAGAGACCCTGGCAGACTCCTGGGGTCAGAGACCCTGGCAGACTCCTGGGGTCAGAGATCCTGGCAGACTCCTGGGGTTAGAGACACTGGCAGACTCCTGGGGTCAGAGACCCTGGCAGACTCCTGGGGTCAGAGACCCTGGCAGACTCCTGGGGTCAGAGACCCTGGCAGACTCCTGAGGTCAGAGACCCTGGCAGACTCCTGGGGTCAGAGACCCTGGCAGACTCCTGGAGTCAGAGACCCTGACAGACTCCTGGGGTCAGAGACCCTGGCAGACTCCTGGGGTCAGAGACCCTGGCAGACTCCTGGGGTCAGAGACCCTGGCAGACTCCTGGAGTCAGAGACCCTGGCAGACTCCTGGGGTCAGAGACCCTGGCAGACTCCTGGGGTCAGAGACCCTGGCAGACTCCTGGAGTCAGAAACCCTGGCAGACTCCTGGGGTCAGAGACCCTGGCAGACTTATGGGGTCAGAGACCCTGGTACTGGCAGAGTCCTGGGGTCAGAGACACTGGCAGACTCCTCGGGTCAGAGACCCTGGCAGACTCCTGGAGTCAGAGACCCTGGCAGACTCCTGGGGTTAGAGACCCTGGCAGACTCCTGGAGTCAGAGACCCTGGCAGACTCCTGGGGTCAGAGACCCTGGCACTGGCAGAGTCCTGGGGTCAGAGACCCTGTCAGACTCCTGGGGTCAGAGACCCTGGGAGACTCCTGGAGTCAGAGACCCTGGCAGACTCCTGGGGTCAGAGACCCTGGCAGACTCCTGGGGTCAGAGACCCTGTCAGACTCCTGGAGTCAGAGACCCTGGCAGACTCCTGGGGTCAGAGACCCTGGCAGACTCCTCGGGTCAGAGACCCTGGCAGACTCCTGGAGTCAGAGACCCTGGCAGACTCCTGGGGTTAGAGACCCTGGCAGACTCCTGGAGTCAGAGACCCTGGCAGACTCCTGGGGTCAGAGACCCTGGCACTGGCAGAGTCCTGGGGTCAGAGACCCTGGCAGACTCCTGGAGTCAGAGACCCTGACAGACTCCTGGGGTCAGAGACCCTGACAGACTCCTGGAGTCAGAGACCTTGGCAGACTCCTGGGATCAGAGACCCTGACAGACTCCTGGGGTCAGAGACCCTGGCACTGGCAGAGTCCTGGGGTCAGAGACCTTGGCAGACTCCTGGGGTCAGAGACCCTGACAGACTCCTGGGGTCAGAGACCCTGACAGACTCCTGGAGTCAGAGACCCTGACAGACTCCTGGGGTCAGAGACCCTGGCACTGGCAGAGTCCTGGAGTCAGAGACCTTGGCAGACTCCTGGGGTCAGAGACCCTGACAGACTCCTGGGGTCAGAGACCCTGACAGACTCCTGGAGTCAGAGACCCTGGCAGACTCCTGGAGTCAGAGACCCTGGCAGACTCCTGGGGTCAGAGATCCTGGCACTGGCAGAGTCCTGGGGTCAGAGACTCTGTCAGACTCCTGGGGTCAGAGACCCTGGGAGACTCCTGGAGTCAGAGACCCTGGCAGACTCCTGGGGTCAGAGACCCTGGCAGACTCCTGGGGTCAGAGACCCTGTCAGACTCCTGGAGTCAGAGACCCTGGCAGACTCCTGGGGTCAGAGACCCTGGCACTGGTAGACTCCTGGAGTCAGAGACCCTGGCAGACTCCTGGGGTCAGAGACCCTGGCAGACTCCTGGGCTCAGAGACCCTGGCAGACTCCTGGGGTCAGAGACCCTGGCAGACCCCTGGGGTCAGAGACCCTGGCAGACTCCTGGGGTCAGAGACCCTGGCAGACTCCTGGAGTCAGAGACCTTGGCAGACTCCTGGGGTCAGAGACCCTGACAGACTCCTGGGGTCAGAGACCCTGACAGACTCCTGGGGTCAGAGACCTTGGCAGACTCCTGGGATCAGAGACCCTGACAGACTCCTGGAGTCAGAGACCTTGGCAGACTCCTGGGATCAGAGACCCTGGCAGACTCCTGGAGTCAGAGACCCTGGCAGACTCCTGGAGTCAGAGACCCTGGCAGACTCCTGGGGTCAGAGACCCTGACAGACTCCTGGGGTCAGAGACCCTGGCAGACTCCTGGAGTCAGAGACCCTGGCAGACCCCTGGGGTCAGAGACCCCGGCAGACCCCTGGGGTCATAGACCTTGGCAGACTCCTGGTTTCAGAGACCCTGGCAGACTCCTGGAGTCAGAGACCCTGGCAGACCCCTGGGGTCAGAGACCCTGGCAGACCCCTGGGGTCAGAGACCCTGGCAGACCCCTGGGGTCAGAGACCCTGGCAGACCCCTGGGGTCAGAGACCCTGGCAGACCCCTGGGGTCAGAGACCCTGGCAGACCCCTGGGGTCAGAGACTCTGGCAGACCCCTTCCCACTTTCCTTCACTTGAATCAAGCAACATTTGTTGCTTTTGTTTGTTTTCTTGTTTTTTGTTATTGCTTTTGTTCGCAGTTTGTTGTTGTTTGGAAGAAGGTTCTCAGCAATCTCTGCTTCCATTCATCAACCATCCCTGTGGCGGCTGTGGCGGCTGTGGCGGCTGTGGCGTCTGTGGCGGCTGTGGCGGCTGTGGCGGCTGTGGCGGCTGTGGCGGCTGTGGCGGCTGTGGCGGCTGTGGCGGCTGTGGCGGCTGTGGCGGCTGTGTCTGCTGCGGCTGCGGTAACTGCGGCGGCTGCGGCTGCGGCTGCGGCGGAGAGAGCCCACTCAAACCCTCGTTAATCCTGATAAGGGTCATTAATCTCCTTAGACAGACAGCGAGATGGCCTCGTTGAAAGTGCTCAACCAGTTTTTTCCTCTCCGTTTTTCTTCCTCTTTCTCTTCTTGTTTCCACTTCCCTGTTTTTTGTCAACTTCTCCAGAGTTTTCTTTAGACTTTTCTTCAGACTTGTCTTCAGATTTTTCTTCAGATTTGTCTTCAGGCTTCTCTTTAGACTTTTCTTCAGACTTTTTTTTGACACCCCCCTTAACATCACTCATTTCAGCAGTGAAGGTTTGATCTTCAGACACACGGGGGGGGGGGAAATGTGTAGCTGAGCTTAATCTATTGTGAAACACTGCCAACCAGACGGAGGATCGAGCCCCCAGCACTCCTGCTATGAATGATCTAACCGGGTTTGCGATTCACATAATAATAATAATAATAATAATAATAATAATAATAATAATAATAATAATAGAGTAGTAATAGTAATAATATAATATAATAATACAGTAATAATAATAATAATAATAATAATAATAATAATAATAATAATAATAATAATAATAATAATAATAATAATAATAATAATTAGTTAGTTAAAGATTAGCCGGTATTCTCCCGGCCCGGGCCTTGTCCAAGTGGTGGCCCGGCCTTGGCTCCCTCTTTAGGGAGTGTCTGAGACCTAAGTCTCCCATGGGAGGAGGCACAAGCACCTCCTCATCTTTGGGACCAACTGTCCCCAGGCCTAGCCACAAGCTAGGCCTCTCTGGTCTGCCATCCCCGCCCCAAGGGGGCAAATGGGAATGACAGTCTTGTGAGCTAAAGGCTCGGGCTCAGGCACCTACCCTACCCTAGAAGGGTTAGGCATGGTATCGATGTGAATAATAATAATAATAATAATAATAATAATAATAATAATCGAGTAGTAATATTAATAATATAATATAATAATACAGTAATAATAATAATAATAATAATAATAATAATAATAATAATAATAATAATAATAATAATAATAATAATAATAATAATAATAATAATAATAATAATAACAGTTGTCAGTATTCTTAGCATCGTTGACCTTACTCTCTACCAGGGTAGTACAAAAAAAGTTTCAACTTTGACCTTATTGCTGATGATGCACAACCACAGACGGATTTGCACTATAACACTCTGTAACAGTGTAAATTTAATCCATATTCGAGGAAAGAGCCTGCTGCGCAGGCGAGCGGTTACGACAGTAACCAGAGATGCGCCCTATAATAAAGGAAGGCACCTTGTAATAAGGCAGGGCGCCCTGTGATAAGGGAGGGCGGCCAGAATAAGGGAGGGCACCCTATAATAGGGAGGGGTACCCTGTAATTTGTGATGGAGGGCACCACGTAATATGTGGCATTTTACCGAGGAGAAGAGCTGTAACATCACAGTCACTAGTGAGATGGTTGTGAAGCAGATAGACAGACTGAAGCAAAATAAGTCGCCGGGTCCTGATGAGGTTTTTTCAAGGGTTCTTAAGGAATGCAAAATGGAACTCTGTGAACCATTAACTAATATTTTTAATTTATCTCTTCAAACAGGTGTAGTGTCTGATATGTGGAAGATGGCTAATGTAACTCCTATTTTTAAAACAGGGGACAAGTCGTTACCGTCAAATTACCGCCCAATAAGCCTGACCTCAATTTTAGGCAAATTACTAGTCAATTATAGCTGAGATTATAAGAAGCCATCTCGATAAGCATAGCTTGATTAATGATACTCAGCATGGATTCACAAGAGGCCGGTCTTGTCTAACTAATTTATTAACTTTCTTCAGTAAAGCTTTCGAGGCTGTTGACCACAATAAAGAATTTGATATTATTTACTTAGATTTTAGTAAGGCTTTTGATAGAGTTCCGCACCATAGACTGTTAAAGAAAGTGGCAGCTCATGGCATTGGGGGAAAAGTGCTCTCGTGGATCGAGTCATGGCTCACTGACAGGAAGCAGAGAGTGTCCATAAATGGGGTTAAATCCGAGTGGGGATCTGTAACAAGTGGCGTTCCACAGGGATCAGTCTTGGGCCCATTGTTGTTTATAATATATATCAATGATCTTGATGAGGGAATTACTAGTGATATGAGCAAATTCGCCGATGACACAAAGATAGGTAGGATAATTGATTCAAACGTAGATGTTACGGAACTTCAGGAGGATTTAAACAAACTCTATTCTTGGTCAGAAAAGTGGCAGATGCAGTTCAATGTAGATAAATGCAAGGTTCTGAAGCTTGGGAGTTCCCATAACCCTAGTACTTATAAGTTAAATGATGTAGAACTTAGCCATACAGATTGCGAAAAGGACTTGGGGTTATGGTGAGCAGCAACCTTAAACCAAGACAGCAATGCCTAAGCGTACGTAATAAGGCAAATAGATTACTGGGATTTATATCAAGAAGTGTAAGCAACAGAAGTCCAGAGGTCATACTGCAGCTTTATACATCATTAGTAAGGCTTCACCTAGATTATGCAGCTCAGTTCTGGTCTCCGTATTACAAAATGGACATAAATTCGTTAGAAAACATTTAGCGTAGGATGACTAAATTAATACATAGCATTAGAAATCTTCCTTATGAAGAAAGATTTAAGACTTTTAAGTTACATTCACTTGTTAGACGAAGAATAAGGGGAGACCTGATCGAAGTGTATAAGTGGAAGATAGGTATTAATAAAGGGGATATTAATAAGGTCTTGAGGATGTCTCTCCAAGAGAGAACCTGCAGTAATGGATTTAAATTAGATAAGTTTAGATTTAGAAAGGACATAGGAAAGTATTGGTTTGGAAATAGGGTAGTTGATGAGTGGAACAGTCTACCTAGTTGGGTTATTGAGGCTGGGACTTTGGGTAGTTTCAAATTTAGGTTGGATAAGTACATGAGTGGGAGGGGTTGGATTTGAGTGGGACTTTCACATCAGAGCTTATTTCTTGGGTGGCATTGAAAATTGGGTTGGGCAAATGTTTTGTTAGTGGGATGAATTGTAAAGGACCTGCCTAGTATGGGCCAGCAGGCCTCCTGCAGTGTTCCTCCTTTCTTATGTTCTTATGTTCTTAAATGAATGGTTGTCCAAGGCAACTGGTGTTAACTGCTAGCTGGACAAACACTGTAAGGACATTGCAATAACATTTATGGACAACTGGGACCTCTTGTATGGCAGAAATTATATGTATGCCGGGGATGGTGTTCACTTAAATAGGTCTGGGGTGGGGGCACTGGCCAGTGCAGTGGAGGGAGCCGCTTAAAAAAAGTTAGTGGTATGGGTTTTGGGGGAAAAGCAGCGAACTATGATACAAGAGAAATGAGCAGACGAATTATCAGTGTAGCGATATTGTTAGTTTTAGGGAATCCAGTTATAGGCAGAATGAAGTAGAGTTATTAGTAAATATTGGAAAGCCAGTGACACTAGATGATGAGGACAGTAATAGAGATAATAGGGGAGCAGGAATGAACGGAGAGGGAAAAGAGAAGAGAGGGTTTCGAAATACGCATTATACAAATAGTGGTAGTGTTAGAAACAAGATGGACGAGTTGAGATTAATTGCAAGTGCGGATAACATTGACTTAATTACCATAACTGAGACGTGGTTCAATATGGTTGGGGGGGGGGAATCGGGATATAACTGCTGAAAGTCACATTCAGAGTTTTAAGTCATACCACGTTGATAGAAGAAACTGAGAGGAAGTCTGGGTGGCGCTATGTCAGTGAAGACTTAAATTGCTGCATAAATGACGGTATAAAAACTGAAAGAACACACATTGGGTCTGACTGGGTAGAATTTTTGAAGGGACACGAAAAATTAATTTTAGATGTAATTTACCGTCCCCAAACTTGGATAGGGACCAAGGGAGACTACTTTGGGAGGAAATTATTAAGACGATAAGGTATGATAATGTAGTAATTCTAGGAGACTTTGACTTTAGTCAAATTTATTGGAATTCATTGACTGGGAATCTTGAGTCAAATGACTTCCTGGCGGTAGTTCAAGATTGTTTTTGAAGCAGTTTGTGACAGAACAAAAGAAGGGAAATAATCTGTTTGATCTGGTTCTGGCTAACAAGGATAACTTTGTTAATAATCTAGAAATTATATTGTACCTGTGTCTTTTTACCTAACATATTATCGGTAATTCTACCAATATTATAATAATCTAGAGATTACAGAGGAACTTGTCGCTAGCAACCACCGATCAATTACCTTTAGTATCGATTGGAAGTTTGATAGTAGGGGTAATTCAGTAACACTCGCAGATTTTCGATTAGCAGATTAGTTTTTGGGCTTAGAGAACACTTATCATTTATGAACAGGGGTTTCGAACAGATCTATCAGTATGACAGTTTTCTAAACACTATACACGCTGCCCAAAGAACATTTATTCCGTTTTGAGAGAAATGAGATCAAATAGAAATGATTCGAAATGGGTCAATAATAGGACAGACGAAAGAAATTTATAGGCGTATCAAAAGAGGGTGAAGGCCATTTCATGGATCAGTTTACTCATATTAAGAGGAAGGTTTAAAATGGAATGATGAAAATCAAATGGCAAATGATTCGCAAACTTACCCGAGAGGCTTTTTTCAGGGAAATAAAGCAAATGTTAGGGAAAGGTTTGGTCTTCTTAAAACTAACTCTGGGCATCTTACTGACAAGGAGAATGTGCTCGATTTTTAATAATTATTTCCTCTCGGCTTTCACAGAGGAAGACACTAACCAAATCCCAGTAATTAATTTTCACAGAGGGCCTGAAGAAAATATATTATGTAATATCACAGTCACTAGGAATATAGTAATTAAACAAGTAGATCGACTGAAGGAAAATAAATCCCGGGCCCTGGTGAACTTTTTTCAAGGGTTCTTAAGGAGTGCAAAATCGAACTTTGTGAACCATTAACTAACATTTTTAATATATCTCTTCAAACAGGTGTAGTGTCTGGTGTGTGGAAGATGGCTAATGTAATTCCTGTTTTTAAATCAGGGGATAAGTCGTTACCGTCGAATTACCCCACAATAAGCTTGACCTCAGTTGTAATCAAATTACTAGAGTCAATTATAGCTGATATTATAAGAAGCCTTATTGATAAGCATAATTTGAATAATGATACTCAGCATGGATTTATGAGGGGCCGTTCCTGCCTGATTAATTTACTAACTTTCTTCGGTAAAGCTTATGAGGCTGTTGATCATGGTAAAGAATTTTTTTAATTATTTATTCAGATTTTAGTAAAGCTTCTGATAGAGCACCGTACGAGAGACTGTTAAAGAAAGTGGCAGCTCATGGTATTCAGGAAAAAGCGCTGTCATGAATCGAGTCATGGCTCACCAACAGGAAGCAGAGAGTCTGCATAAATGGGGTGAACTCTGAATGAGGATCAGTCACGAGTGGCGTTCCACAGGGATTAGTTTTGGGCCCATTGTTACTCATAATATACATTAATGAACTTGACGAGGGAATAACAGGTGATATGCGCAAATTCGCTGACGATACAAAAATAGGTAGGATTATTAATTCAGAGGAAGATGCCACCGTACTTCAGGAGGGTTTAGACCAGCTCATGTCATGGTCTGAAAAGTGGCAGATGCATTTCAGTGTGGACAAATGCAAAGTCCTAAAGGTCGGGAATGTATATTACTTTAGCACTTATAAACCAGTTAATATACAGCTTGGCCATACTGAATGCGAGAAGGACTTTGGAGTTACGGTAAGCAAGAACGTGAAACCAAGACAGCAGTGTCTATACGTACGTAATAAGGTAAACAGATTACTGGAATTTATATCAAGAAATATAAGCAACAGGAGTCCGTAAGCTATACTACAGCTCTCCACATCATAAGACCTTACTTTGATTACGCAGCTCACACAACAATACAAATTCGTAAGAAAACTTTCATAGAAGAATGACAAAATTAATCCATTGCTTAAGAAATCTTCTATACGAAGAAAGATTGAAATCTCTTAAACTATATTCTCTTGTAAGACATTACTGAAGTGTACAAGGTACTGAGGATATCCTTCCAAGAAAGAACTCGAAATAATGGATTCAAATTGGATAAGGTTAGATTAAGAAAGCATATAGGAAAGTATTGGTTTGGAAATAGGGTAATCGATGAATGGAACAATCTGCCTATTAGAGTCATTGAAGTTAAAACCTTAGGCTTATATATATATATATATATATATATATATATATATATATATATATATATATATATATATATATATATATATATATATAATAACAACACTGCAACTAGCCGAGGATTCGAACCCATGTCATTTTGGCCCTCCTCATGGTGAGCGAAAATCACATATGACGCTCTAACCCACGGGACCACGCAGTCCTAGGATTGCGTGGCCCGGTACCACATTGCTCATAGTCCTCCAGTACCCACACTACCCAGAGTCCTCCAGTACCCAGGCTGTCAAGAATTTTCCAGTACAACACTTCCAAGAGTCCTCCAGTATAACATTGCCCATAGTCCTCCAGTACCCACACTCCAGTACCTACACTGTCCAGAATCTTCCAGTACCACACTGCTCAGAATACTCCAGTACCACACTGGCCAGAGTCCTCCAGTACCCACACTATCTAATTCACTTCTTTTCCATCCAGATCTCCAGAGATGAAATCAGCAGTAGTGTAAATAAAGTAATGTGCTGGCTGCCTCAGGATGAACAATTGAGGACCTTGTTCCATACTATATTAAGTTCCAGGTGGTAGTGTCAGAAATAATGGTGTGTGTGTGTGTGTGTGTGTGTGTGTGTGTGTGTGTGTGTGTGTGTGTGTGTGTGTGTGTGTGTGTATGTGTGTGTGTGTGTGTGTGTGTGTGTGTGTGTGTGTGTGTGTGTGTGTATGTGTGTGTGTGTGTGTATGTGTGTGTGTGTATGTGTATGTGTGTGTGTGTGTGAGTGTGTGTGTGTGTGTGTGTGTGTGTGTGTGTGTGTGTGTGTGTGTGTGTGTGTGTGTGTGTGTGTGTGTGTGTGTGTGTGTGTGTGTGTGTGTGTGTGCGTATGTGTGTGTACTCACTCACCTATTTGTACTCACCTATTTGTGGTTGCAGGGGTCGAGTCATAGCTCCTGGCCCCGCCTCTTCACTGATTGCTACTAGGTCCTTTCTCTCCCTGCTCCATGAGCTTTATCATAACTCGCCTTAAAACTATGTATGGTTCCCGCCTCCACTACTTCACTTTCTAGGCTATTCCACGGCTTGACTACTCTATGAATGAAGAAATACTTCCTAACATCCCTTTGATTCATCTGAGTCTTCAACTTCCAATTGTGACCTCTTGTGTCTGTGTCCCTTCTCTGGAACATCCCGACTTTGTCCACCTCGTCTATTCCGCGCAGTATTTTATATGTCGTGTGTGTGTGTGTGTGTGTGTGTGTGTGTGTGTGTGTGTGTGTGTGTGTGTGTGTGTGTGTGTGTGTGTACTCACCTAGTTACTCACCTAGTTGAGGTTGCGGGGGTCGAGTCCGAGCTCCTGGCCCCGCCTCTTCACTGATCGCCACTAGGTCACTCTCCCTGAGCCGTGAGCTTTATCGTACCTCTGCTTAAAGCTATGTATGGATCCTGCCTCCACTACATCGCTTCCCAAACTATTCCACTTACTGACTACTCTGTGGCTGAAGAAATACTTCCTAACATCCCTGTGATTCATCTGTGTCTTTAGCTTCCAACTGTGTCCCCTTGTTACTGTGTCCAATCTCTGGAACATCCTGTTTTTGTCCACCTTGTCAATTCCTCTCAGTATTTTGTATGTCGTTATCATGTCCCCCCTATCTCTCCTGTCCTCCAGTGTCGTCAGGTTGATTTCCCTTAACCTCTCCTCGTAGGACATACCTCTTAGCTCTGGGACTAGTCTTGTTGCAAACCTTTGCACTTTCTCTAGTTTCTTTACGTGCTTGGCTAGGTGTGGGTTCCAAACTGGTGCCGCATACTCCAATATGGGCCTAACGTATACGGTGTACAGGGTCCTGAACGATTCCTTATTAAGATGTCGGAATGCTGTTCTGAGGTTTGCTAGGCGCCCATATGCTGCAGCAGTTATTTGGTTGATGTGCGCTTCAGGAGATGTGCCTGGTGTTATACTCACCCCAAGATCTTTTTCCTTGAGTGAGGTTTGTAGTCTCTGACCCCCTAGACTGTACTCCGTTTGCGGCCTTCTTTGCCCTTCCCCAATCTTCATGACTTTGCACTTGGTGGGATTGAACTCCAGGAGCCAATTGCTGGACCAGTTCTGCAGCCTGTCCAGATCCCTTTGTAGTTCTGCCTGGTCTTCGATCGAGTGTATTCTTCTCATCAACTTCACGTCATCTGCAAACAGGGACACCTCAGAGTCTATTCCTTCCGTCATGTCGTTCACAAATACCAGAAACAGCACTGGTCCTAGGACTGACCCCTGCGGGACCCCGCTGGTCACAGGTGCCCACTCTGACACCTCGCCACGTACCATGACTCGCTGCTGTCTTCCTGACAAGTATTCCCTGATCCATTGTAGTGCCTTCCCTGTTATCCCTGCTTGGTCCTCCAGTTTTTGCACCAATCTCTTGTGTGGAACTGTGTCAAACGCCTTCTTGCAGTCCAAGAAAATGCAATCCACCCACCCCTCTCTCTCTTGTCTTACTGCTGTCACCATGTCATAGAACTCCAGTAGGTTTGTGACACAGGATTTCCCGTCCCTGAAACCATGCTGGCTGCTGTTGATGAGATCATTCCTTTCTAGGTGTTCCACCACTCTTCTCCTGATAATCTTCTCCATGATTTTGCATACTATACATGTCAGTGACACTGGTCTGTAGTTTAATGCTTCATGTCTGTCTCCTTTTTTAAAGATTGGGACTACATTTGCTGTCTTCCATGCCTCAGGCAATCTCCCTGTTTCGATAGATGTATTGAATATTGTTGTTAGGGGTACACATAGCGCCTCTGCTCCCTCTCTCAATACCCATGGGGAGATGTTATCTGGCCCCATTGCCTTTGAGGTATCTAGCTCACTCAGAAGCCTCTTCACTTCTTCCTCGGTTGTGTGCACTGTGTCCAGCACTTGGTGGTGTGCCCCACCTCTCCGTCTTTCTGGAGTCCCTTCTGTCTCCTCTGTGAACACTTCTTTGAATCTCTTGTTGAGTTCTTCACATACTTCCCGGTCATTTCCTGTTGTCTCTCCTCCTTCCTTCCTTAGCCTGATTACCTGGTCCTTGACTGTTGTTTTCCTCCTGATGTGGCTGTACAACAGTTTCGGGTCAGATTTGGCTTTCGCTGCTATGTCATTTTCATATTGTCTTTGGGCCTCCCTTCTTATCTGTGCATATTCATTTCTGGCTCTACGACTGTTCTCCTTATTCTCCTGGGTCCTTTGCCTTCTATATTTCTTCCATTCCCTAGCACACTTGGTTTTTGCCTCCCTGCACCTTTGGGTAAACCATGGGCTCATCCTGGCTTTTTCATTACTCCTGTTACCCTTGGGTACAAACCTCTCCTCAGCCTCCTTGCATTTTATTGTGTGTGTGTGTGTGTGTGTGTGTGTGCGTGCGTGTGTGTGTGTGTGTGTGTGTGTGTGTGTGTGTGTGTGTGTGTGTGTGTGTGTGTTTGTGTGTGTACTCACCTATTTGTACTCACCTATTTGTGGTTGCAGGGGTCGAGTCCTAGCTCCTGGCCCCGCCTCTTCACCGGTTGCTACTGGGCCCTCTCTCTCCCCGCTCCATGAGCTTTATCAAACCTCGTCTTAAAACTGTGTATGGTTCCTGCCTCCACTACGTCATTTTCTAGGCTATTCCACTGCCTTACAACTCTATGACTGAAGAAATACTTCCTACTATCTCTCTGACTCATTTGTGTCTTCAACTTCCAATTGTGGCCTCTTGTTTCTGTGTCCCCTCCCTGGAACATCCTGTCTTTGTCCACCTTGTCTATTCCACGCAGTATTTTATATGTCGTTATCATGTCTCCCCTGACCCTCCTGTCCTCCAGTGTCGTCAGGCCGATTTCCCTTAATCTTTCTTCATAGGACATTCCCCTTAGCTCTGGAACTAACCTTGTCGCAAACCTTTGTACTTTCTCTAGTTTCTTGACGTGCTTTATCAAGTGCGGGTTCCAAACAGGTGCTGCATACTCCAGTATGGGCCTGACATACACGGTGTACAGTGTCTTGAATGATTCCTTACTAAGGTATCGGAAAGCTGTTCTCAGGTTTGCCAGGCGCCCATATGCTGCAGCAGTTATCTGATTGATGTGTGCTTCCGGAGACATGCTCGGTGTTATACTCACCCCAAGATCTTTCTCCTTGAGTGAGGTTTGCAGTCTTTGGCCACCTAGCCTATACTCTGTCTGGGGTCTTCTGTGCCCTTCCCCTATCTTCATGACTTTGCATTTGGCAGGATTAAATTCGAGAAGCCATTTGCTGGACCAGGTGTCCAGTCTGTCCAGGTCTCTTTGAAGTCCTGCCTGGTCTTCATCAGATTTAATTCTCCTCATTAACTTCACATCATCTGCAAACAGGGACACTTCTGAATCCAACCCTTCCGTCATGTCGTTCACATATACCAAAAATAGCACTGGTCCTAGGACCGACCCCTGTGGGACCCCGCTCGTCACAGGTGCCCACTGTGTGTGTGTGTGTGTGTGTGTGTGTGTGTGTGTGTGTGTGTGTGTGTGTGTATGTGTGTGTGTATGTGTGTGTGTATATGTGTGTGTGTGTGTGTGTGTGTGTGTGTGTGTGTGTGTGTGTGTGTGTGTGTGTGTGTGTGTGTGTGTATTCACCTAATTGTACTCACCTAATTGTGGTTGCAGGGGTCGAGACTCAGCTCCTGGCCCCGCCTCTTCACTGATCGCTACTGGGTCCTCTCTCTCTCTGCTTCCTGAGCTTTGTCATACCTCTTCTTAAAACTATGTATGGTTCCTGCCTCCACTACTTCACTTGCTAGGCTATTCCACTTTCTGACAACTCTATGACTGAAGAAATACTTTCTAACGTCCCTGTGACTCGTCTGAGTCTTCAGCTTCCAGTTGTGACCCCTCGTCCCTGTGTCCCCTCTCTGGAACATCCTATCTCTGTCCACCTTGTCTATTCCCCGCAGTATCATGTATGTCGTTATCATGTCTCCCCTGACCCTTCTGTCCTCCAGTGTCGTCAGTCCGATTTCCCTTAACCTTTCCTCGTACGACATTCCCTTGAGCTCTGGGACTAGCCTTGTTGCAAACCTTTGTACTTTCTCTAACTTCTTGACGTGCTTGACCAGGTGTGGGTTCCAGACTGGTGCTGCATACTCCAGTATGGGCCTAAAATACACAGTGTACAGTGTCTTGAACGATTCCTTATTAAGGTATCGGAACGCTATTCTCAGGTTTGCCAGGCTCCCGTATGCTGCAGCGGTTATTTGGTTGATGTGTGCCTCCGGTGATGTGCTCGGTGTTATGGTCACCCCAAGGTCTTTCTCCCTGAGTGAGGTCTGTAGACTTTGTCCACCTAGCCTATACTCTGTCTGCGGTCTTCTTTGCCCCTTCTCAATCTTCATGACTTTGCATTTGGCTGGATTGAATTCGAGAAGCCAGTTACTGGACCACATGTCCAGCCTGTCCTGGTCTCTTTGCAGTCCTGCCTCATCCTCGTCCGATTTAATTCTTCTCATCAACTTCACGTCATCTGCGAGCAGGGACACTTCAGAGTCTATTGCTTCCATCATGTCGTTCACATATATCAAAAATAGCACTGGTCCTAGAACTGACCCTTGTGGGACCCCGCTCGTAACAGGCGCCCACTGTGATACCTCTTCACGTACCATGACTCGTTGCTGCCTCCCTGTCAGGTATTCCCTTATCCATTGCAGTGCCCTCCCTTTTACATGCGCCTGATCCTCCAGCTTCTGCACTAATCTCTTGTGGGGAACTGTGTCAAAGGCCTTCCTGCAGTCTAGGAAAACGCAATCTACCCACCCCTCTCTCTCGTGTCTTACTTCTGTTACCTTGTCATAAAACTCCAGGAGGTTTGTGATACAAGATTTGCCTTCCATGAACCCATGCTGGTTTTCATTTATAATCTTGTTCCTTTTCAGGTGTTCAACCACTCTCCTCCTGATAATCTTCTCCATGACTTTGCACACAATACATGTCAGAGACACAGGTCTGTAGTTTAGTGCCTCGTTTCTGTTTCCTTTCTTAAATATGGGGACTACATTAGCTGTCTTCCATTTCTCAGGTAGTTGCCCAGTTTCAAGGGATGTGTTGAAGATTGTGGTTAGAGGCACGCACATTATCTCTTCTCCTTCTCCAAGGACCAATGGGGAGATGTTGTCCGGTCCCATCGCCTTTGAGGTGTCAAGGTCACTTAAGAGCTTCTTCACCTCCTCCTCAGTTGTTCGTATGTCATCCAACACTTGTTGGTATATTCCCTCTTGATGTTCCCTTCTGTGCTGTCTTCCCACAGCCCTTCCTGTCTCTACTGTAAAAACTTCCTTAAATCTCCTGTTCAGCTCCTCACATACCTCCTGATCATTTCTTGTGAGTTCTCCACCTTCTGTCCTTAATCTGATCACCTGGTCTTTGACTGTTGTCTTCCTCCTGATGTGACTATACAACAGTTTCGGGTCAGTCTTGATTCTCGATGCTATGTCATTTTCATACTGTCGCTGGACCTCCCTCCTTACCTGTGCGTACTCATTCCTGGCTCTGCTTCTGATCTCCCTATTTTCGTGTGTTCTCTGCCTTCTGTACTTTTTCCATTCTCTATTGCACTTCGTTTTTGCCTCCTTACACAGTCGGGTAAACCAGGGGCTCGTTCTGGTCTTCCCGTTGTTACTGTTGCCCTTGGGAATAAACCTTTCCACTGCCTCCTTGCATTTTGTTGTTACATATTCCATCATTTCATTTACTGGCTTTCCTGCCAGTTCTCTGTCCCACTGGAACTCCCGCAGGAAGTTCTTCAACCCTATGTAGTCCCCTCTTTTATAGTCAGGCTTTTCCCATTCAACTCCTGTTATTCTCTCCACTTGCAGCTCTACTATGTATTCAAAGCACAGAACCACGTGGTCGCTAGCTCCTAGGGGACTCTCATACTTGATGTCCTCAATGTCTGAGCTGCCCAGGGTGAACACAAGGTCCAATCTTGCTGGTTCATCCTCCCCTGTGTGTGTGTGTGTGTGTGTGTGTGTGTGTGTGTGTGTGTGTGTGTGTGTGTGTGTGTGTGTGTGTGTGTGTGTGTGTGTGTGTGTGTGCTTTATCTGGTAGCCTAACTGATACTCGAACATCTGTAAAACGTGATCTGTTGTACCCCTTGAAGTGGTATTCCTTGAAGTGGCACTTCCTGAAAGGCACTCTTGGAATTCACTGTGAGTTCTGGCTGCTATTCTCTGTGTAAGTGGTGAGGCTGTGTTGTCCATACCTCACTACGACCAGTGTTGATATTCTCTTATCACGACCAGTGTTGATGTTCTCTTATCACGACCAGTGCTGATGTTCTCTCACCACGACCAGTGTTGATGTTCTCTTACCACGACCAGTGTTGATGTTCTCTTACCACGACCAGTGTTGATGTTCTCTCACCACGACCAGTGTTGATGTTCTCTCGTCACGACCAGTGTAGATGTTCTCTCACCACGACTAGTGTTGATGTTCTCTTATCACGACCAGTGCTGATGTTCTCTCACCACGACCAGTGTTGATCTTCTCTCGCCACGACCAGTGTAGATGTTCTCTCACCACGACCAGTGTCGATGTTCTCTCACCACGACCAGTGTTGATGTTCTCTCACCACGACCAGTGTTGATGTTCTCTCGCCACGACCAGTGTTGATGTTCTCTCACCACGACCACCAGCTCAGGAGTTCACGACCCGTACAGTTCCTTCTTACATAATACATCCAGGTTTTCCAGCAGGCGTCAGTGGTGGGAGGCGGAGATGTCAACAACTGTGTGTGTGTGTGTATGTTTGAGAGAGAAAGAGAGAGAGAGAGAGAGAGAGAGAGAGAGAGAGAGAGAGAGAGAGAGAGAGAGAGAGAGAGAGAGAGAGAGAGAGAGAGAGAGAGAGAGAGGTGATGGTAAGGGAAGAAGATAAGCTAGCGTGCTCAGTGACCCTCAACACTTGCAACAGCAACACAAGTAACAACTTTCTTGCAACAGCAACACAAGTAACACAGTGTCTTCCTTGCAATCTTCTTGCAACAGTCACACTCCAGGTGAGTTTCCATAGACTGTTTGTTCAACTACCACCCGTGGGTGTTCTATACCCACCCCTGTGTGTTCAACACCCATCACTGGGTGTTCAACACCCACCCCTGTGTGTTCAACACCCACCCCTGTGTGTTCAACGCCCATCACTGGGTGTTCAACACCCACCACTGGGTGTTCAACACCCACCACTGGGAGTTCAACGCCCATCACTGGGTGTTCAACACCCACCACTGGGTGTTCAACGCACCACTGGGTGTTCAACGCTCCCATCACCGAATGTTGAAAATATGCTGCAACCTCTCCCTATCAGGGTCTTGACGGGGTGACAGGGGAGTGAGGGAGGGGGCTGACAGGAGTGGAGGTGATGGGTGTTGGGGGTGGAGGTGAGGGGTGTTGGGGGTGGTGAGGGGTGGGGTGGGGGTTGGGATGGGGAGGAGCTTGAGGGGTGTGGTTTGATGGGGTGGGAGGGGGTGGGGGTTGATAGGGGTGGAGGTGGGAGATGTGTAGGTTGATGGGGGTGGAGATGAGGGCTTGAGAGTTTATGGGGTGGAGGTGAGGGGTGGGGGTTGATGGGGGTGGAGGTGAGGGGTGTGGGGGTTGACGGGGTGGAGGTGAGGGGTGTGGGGGTGGGGTTGACGGGGGTGGAGGTGAGGCGTGGGGGTGGGTTGGGACGGGGGGTGTGTGTGGAGATGAGAGGGAATGTTGTCAGGGGGTGGGGTTGACGGAGAGGTTTGGGGGATGACGGGGGGTGGGAGGGTTGACGGGGAGGTTGAAGGGGGGTTGCACAGGAGTATGTGTGTCCTGGTTATGGGCAACAGTCAACCTAACTATCGCCTTCTTGCGACATAACTGTTGTTTTGTGGAGAGAGAGAGAGAACTGGGAGGGGGAGGGGGAGGAGGGGGAGGGGAGGGGAGGGGAGGAGGGGGAGGAGGGGGAGGGGGAGGGGGGAGGGGAAGGGGAGGAGGAGTGAGGAGGGGAGGGGAAGGGAGGAGGGGAGGAGGGGGAAGGGGAGGGGGAAGGGAGGGGAGGGGGAGGGGAAGGGGGAAGGGGAGGGGAGGGGAAGGAGGGGAGGGGGAGAGTAGGAATTAAAGAGGTTTTACGGAGAGTCAGGAGAGAGAAAGCCAGAGAGACAGAGGAAGTGGTAGATAGGTAGAGGAAGGGGAGAGGGAGGAGGGAAGAAGTAGGGAGGAGGGAGGAGGGAGGAGGGAAGAAGAGAGGAGGGAGTGGGAAGTAGGAGGAGGAGGGAGGGAGGAGGGAGGAGGGAGGGAGGGGACTTAGGAGGGAGGGACTTAGGAGGGAGGGAGGGAGGGAGGAGAGAGTGAGAGAGTGAGGGAGGAGGGAGGAGGACTTAGGAGGAGGACTTAGGAGGAGGGATTTAGGAGGAGGGAGGAGGACTTAGGAGGAGGAGGAGGGACTTCTTAGGAGGGGAGAGGAGGGACTTAGGAGGGAGGGACTTAGGGAGGAGGGAGGGAGTGAGGGAGGGAGGAGGAGGTGGGAGGGACTTAGGAGTGAGGGGAGGACTTAGGAGGAGGGAGGGAGGAGGGAGGGACTAGGGAGGAGGGACTTAGGGAGGAGGGGAGGGAGGAGGGAGTGAGGAGGGACTTAGGGAGGGAGGGACTTAGGAGGAGGGGAGTGGGAGGGAGGGAGGGAGGGAGGGACTTAGGAGGAGGAGGAGGGAGGACTTAAGGAGGGAGGGACTTAGGGGAGGAGGGAGTGGGAGGGAGGAGGAGGAGGGAGGGGACTTGAGGGGAGGAGGGACTAGGAGGGAGGGAGGTGGGAGGGAGGAGGGAGGAGGAGGAGGGAGGGAGAGTTGATGCCGCTGAGTGATATAGTGTATTGATCGCTAGACGAGAGTGGAGAGGTGAGAGAGAGAGAGAGAGAGAGAGAGAGAGAGAGAGAGAGAGAGAGAGAGAGAGAGAGAGAGAGAATCACATGCATATGCAGACGACTGTACACTGACATTCACTTATCCAAGAGAAGAAATGCCAGCTGCTCTAAGTTACATCAATCACCAGCTGAGAGCCATATCAGCTTGGGGAAATAGATGGCAAAAGTAACATTTGTAATGAGAAAACGCAAATGATGATCGTCTCTAGGCACCATGATGGTAATGCTGGCAGTAGTACGGGATGAATGGGAGGATGTTGGCACCTGGAGAAGAAGCTTGATATCCTTGGGGTGAAATTTGACTCCAAACCAACCATGAAGAACCATGTTGTAAATCTTGCAAACAAGGCAGCCAGGAAGCTTACAGCACTTCTGCTGTATCTCGCATCTGCTTGACAGTAGGGGCTTGCAAGATACCTGCACGAGGCACAAGTACGCTCACACCTGAGTATGCTCCACTTCTTATTTGCCTGTCCCCTCTCATCTGCGACTGCTTGACAGAGTAGAGAACAGAGCAAGACGTCTTATCTTCTCGCCTGGACCCATCCTGATGGATCTGTCTCAGCAGAGCCTTCAACATAGGGAGGGATGGGTGGCCTTACTGTTATGTACAAGGCCAATATTGTCAAAATACCACACTTGGATCCACTTCGAGACACGAAACGTTTTTATGCCACAAGACGGGCAGAAAGCAGCAACTCACTCTGGCTGTAACCCTCTCCAGAACATCACTCCATCTGAGATCATACATACCCAGGATGACTCGAGCATGGAACACATCTGTTCAGCATAATGATGTCAACGAGATAACGTCAGTTGATCAAATGAAAATGCTGGCCCACAGATGGCTAACTTCATCCCCTGTTCCCTTGGCTTGTATGTCTCATAACAATAAAAATAAAGCTTTCAAATGAGCTGATGAGGTAATAGTCTTAGTTGTCAATAAAGTTAGGAACTTAACCTGTAAATAGCTTGTCAATAAAGCCTTAGATCCTTGAACCTTGTCAAACCATGTAAAAAAAAAAAAAAAAAAAAAAAAAAAAAAAAAAAAAAAAAAAAAGAGAGAGAGAGAGAGAGAGAGAGAGGTGAGGGAGGGATTTAGGGAGGGGAGGAGGGGAGGCTTAGGAGGGAGGGAGGAGGAGGGAGGGACTTGGGAGGAGTGAGGGGAGGGACTTAGGGGAGGGAGGGACTTAGGGAGGGAGGGAGGGGAGTGAGGAGGGGAGGGAGGGAGGGAGGGACTTGGGGAGGGTGAGGAGGACTTAGGGAGTGAGGGGAGGGAGGGAGGGGGAGGGACTTAGGGAGGGAGGACTTAGGGAGGGGGAGGGAGGGAGGGAGGGTGAGGGGAGGGACTTAGGGAGGGAGGGACTTGGGAGGGAGGGAGGGAGTGAGGGAGGGAGGAGGAGGACTTAGGGGAGGGAGTGAGGAGGGGAGGACTTAGGGAGGGAGGGACTTAGAGAGAGAGAGAGAGAGAGAGAGAGAGGAGAGAGAGAGAGAGAGAGAGGGAGAGAGAGAGAGAGAGGAGAGAGAGAGAGAGAGAGAGAGAGAGAGAGAGAGAGAGAGAGAGAGGAGAGAGAGAGAGAGAGAGAGGTGAGAGAGAGAGAGAGAGAGAGGGGGGGGAGGTGAGAGATCGGAAGGGGAGGAGGCTAGAAGAACGAGGAGAAAGAGAAACTAAGGGGAAACATTAGCAAGAGTCGAGCTTAGTTGTTTGTGGGAGAGTGAGAGTGAGATTGAGAGTGAGAGTGAGAGAGGAGTGATAGAAGGAGATAAAGAGAGAGACAGAGAGAGACAACAAGTGAGTCAAGCTTAAAATTGGTGTCTGTTCTTCATAACTTTTTTATTCTCCTCCTTGAATACTGACGAGAATATTTGTGTTTCCAAGAGTCGCTTTTATTCAGAGGAATACGAATACCTGCATACATTCATACATACCTGTACACACACACACACACACACACACACACACACACACACACACACACACACACACACACACACACACACACACACACACACACACTATTACAACCCAGGAGTCCTAATGGCCTGTTATCCTGGGTGTAAAGGGAGCAAAATAAACACAGCAGAACAGAAATATGTACATTATAATCACTATGTACAACAATAGGTGTTAGTGCACTCCACGGTAAGCAAGGCAGAATAGAAGCCACTAGAGAGCAGACCGTGCTTCATCCAGCTCTAGAATGGGAATGACAAGGGCAGACAGGTGAGTGGTACCCACAACACCTCTGCGATTGCCAAAACCATCTCTTCTTCTCGAAGTTTGTCGGTGATCAGTGAACGCAGTTGCGCAGCTGTGAGAGTGCGTTCGTAATCAATGCCAATGGAACGAGCAATTTGCCAACAACGCTGTAGGGACAATTTAGGTAGGTTAAACAAAGTATATGTTGACACCAGACGTTTGACTCGTCTAGGTGGCATGCCCCAATGTATAAGTTATTTGCTATGCACAGTACGATTGCAGAATACGCATACAAGGTGGATACGCAATAGCAAAGCTGACTGCAAAATCTTCACACCGAACAGGCTAGTAGCGAGCTGTTGAACGATCACACAATAGCAAGGCTGACCATAGCAAAGCAACTGACACGCAAAATTTGTAAAGCGTTGGCAAAGCTGAATGCAATGCCAGACAGCAAGCTACACACACACGCACAGAATACAACTACTGTACCTTCCTTCAGAATACAACTACTGTACCTTCCCTTCAGAATACAACTACTGTACCTTCCCTTCAGAGGACGACCACTTTACCTTCCACTGTACTTACCCTTGCTCACACTAAACAGTATGTCAAACCCATAAAAATAATTGTCTCCGCTCATTCCCAAATAAGAGGCTTCCACTGTATATGCCTACTGGATGCTCAAGCCACTGCCTCTTAAAACCTCCTTCACGTCCTTCTTCCAACTCTTTCTCTGGCGTCTCCTCTTATTATCTCGCATCGCCTTCAGTTTTTTTTTTTTTTTGCATCTCGTCAACATACGTAGTTTCATTTTTTCCTAATAAGTCGTCTTCAACGTCTTTGAGTTGCCCAGTTTGTCCTCATTTTCTTCTTTTTTGAATGGGCAAAAATAACTCTGGTATCAACAAGGAACAGTTGTAACAACTTCCAGATTTCCTCAACACTCTTTCGTTCACTTCTTTTAACTACTCCATCTATAAATACATTAAATAATCGTGGTAACATCACATATTCCTCTCTTAGCTGTACGTGTACTACAAAATATTTCTCCTCTCTCCTACATGTCTTAACCAGCCCCTCAGTCTCTTCATAAAATCTCTTCACAGATTTGTTAAAATCTATCACCCGTCCCATACAGTGGACACACTCGCCGCACCGTCCCATACAGTGGACACACTCGCCGCACCGTCCCATACAGTGGACACACTCGCCGCACCGTCCCATACAGTGGACACACTCGCCGCACCGTCCCATACAGTGGACACACTCGCCGCACCGTCCCATACAGTGGACACACTCGCCGCACCGTCCCATACAGTGGACACACTCGCCGCACCGTCCCATACAGTGGACACACTCGCCGCACCGTCCCATACAGTGGACACACTCGCCGCACCGTCCCATACAGTGGACACACTCGCCGCACCGCTCCCTCATCCATCCTATCACACATTTGCAAACTCACTAAAGACAACAAATAATTTCTTACCCTGATCGGTTCAAAGAACCGATAAGTTGATGAATTATCCACATGTATAAAACATGGGTACCTTTTTGTGGATAAAAATATCCAGATATTTTACATTTGTCTAATTTAACACACTTTAGAGTGAACTCTTAATGAAAACATCCCCTACCGTACCTAACCCTTCCTTCCTGCACTGCAATCCTGCTATCTTACCCATTACTCTTAGGATAGCAATCCTACCATACTCTTTCCCCGGTGTACTCGACAGACTTATTACCCTATATCTCTTACACTTTCTGGTGTCCCCTTTTCTCCTTGTACGAAGGACCTGTGTGTGCTTCCTGCCTCTCCTTATGTTCCTTCTCTCTCGTAAGTACATTAATAAAATGCTCTAACCATTACTAAAACATATCCAAGGCTGCTAGCACCGTCGCTATTGTAAGCCACTTGTTGTGGTGCTGCTTGTGCTTGTGATGGTTGTAGTGGTCATTGTTGTTGTCGTTGTTGTTGTCGCTGTTGTCGAGGAGGATGGAGAAGGTGAGGATGACGAGGGAGGATGACGAAGGAGGACGAGGAAGGCGAGGAACTGGAGACGATCCACGTCGAAGATGTCAAGAATGGTGAGGGAAGACACAGCATGTTGGAAGACTCCTATGTTGAGAGTTCAGAGGTCATGAAGTGATGTCAGAGGTATGAAATGATGTCAGAGAGGTCATGAAGTGATGTCAGAGATGTCATGAAGTGATGTCAGAGAGGTCATGAAGTGATGTCAGAGAGGTCATGAAGTGATATCAGAGGTCATGTAGTGATGTCAATGGCCATTAAGTGACGTCAGAGTTTATGAAGTAACGTCAGAGGTCAGGAGGTGATGTCAGAGGTCGTAAAGTTATGTCAGTGGTGATAAAGTAATGTCAGAGGTCATGAAGTGTTGTCAGAGGTCACGAAGTGTTGTCAGAGATCGCGAGGTGATGTCAGAAGTCATGAAGTAACGTCAGAGGTCATGAATTGATGTCAGAAGTCACGAGATGATGCCACAGGTCACGAAGTAACGTCAGAGGTCATGAAGTTATGTCAGATGTCATGACGTCATATGATGAACTAGCATAATAACAATAATTACATCAAAACAATAACAGTTAACCTCGTAATGGAGCTAAAAATTATATACAATTATATCCTCTATTGGAACAAATTATAGATAAACTAATTGCATCATCTATTGAAGTCATTTCGTGCAGGATAGATTGATGATATGGGGGGGGGATAGAGACTAGAATGCCT
This sequence comes from Cherax quadricarinatus, assembly GCF_038502225.1. Taxonomy (NCBI): domain Eukaryota; kingdom Metazoa; phylum Arthropoda; class Malacostraca; order Decapoda; family Parastacidae; genus Cherax; species Cherax quadricarinatus. The sequence continues at coordinate 1,050,111 of NC_091321.1, read as the reverse complement.
AACTATGAGGAGGATTCGTTATGTTATCTCAGTGGTTCAGCGAGGGCAAGAGAGTGCGTCAAGCAGGCTGGCGTTTACCCAGAGTGAAGGTGATAATGATGGTGATAATGATGGTGGTGAGGGTCGTGGGCTGGAGAAAATGATGGTGGTAAAGGTGTAGGTGAAACTAGCAGCAATAATAATAATAATAATAATAATAATTCCCTCTTTAGGTACTGACATTAGTGTCGAGGCAGATCGTGTCCTTAATCTTTCATTTAGCAAGGAAGTTCTTAAAAGTTTTATGTGTGTGTGTGCACACTTTGTGATACATTCAGAGCTCTTTCACTCCGGCAAGATTACAAATGCCGCTTCTGTCTTTAACTTTGCTACAAATCCAGGATATAATCACCGGGTTTGAGTGGACGTAGGTCTCTTCTGGTGATGGCTAGTGACACTGAGTGCCGAGCAAGTGTCAATGATTCACTCAGACTATGTGTACTCCTTGACGTATTTCACTTTGCACAGTATGTGCATGAGCGCAAACAAAGTTACAAGATGAGGGTTGGATAGCAGCTCTGGGCCTTTCCCTCTATCTCCCAGCAGCGCTCCAAGCTCAGACTACCTGTTGTAAGCTGGATTTTCTACCTCTATATTTTAGGATATGTTGCAAGCTGCTGAGGAAGTGTTGGAGACAGTGCGAAAGACCCAGAGCTGCTACTCAATTTCCCCTCTGTGGCTTTATTTCTAAATAATAGTGTTTGTTTAGGAGATCTGATTAGATTAGGTTAGGTTTGATTTAGTTTGGCTAGGTTAGCTTTGGTTAGATTACGTAAGATAAGTTTAGCTTAAGTTTGTTTAGGTTAGATAACCTGGAATAATGAAAATATGTAAAGAGAATTTCAGAGAGAAATAATTATAAATCGAAGGGATGAAGATAAATGAGATAATTCCACGTAGTATACAAAATATTTTTTTTATTAATTACATCAGTATAACATTTAGATGTTAAATGAAGTAAGGGGAACCTAGTGACATCATCAAAACAACTGTAACTGGGAATGTTAAATAGTCAACGAAGGAATAACTTTATGATATCACTAACTGTTGATCAGAGCAAATAAAGGTTAATGATCCTCTATTGACATTATTATTATTATTATAATCAAAAAGAAGCGCTAAGCCACAAGGGCTATACAGCATCCTCTATTGACAGATCTTAAATCTTCACAGAATAAGACCCGACACCAGCAGCCCAACAGACCAGTTAGGTCCACTCAAGTCACTGTAATTTCTCTCAGCATTATAGGAATACTCTCACACTTCACGACCCAGGGAAACACACACACACACACACACACACACACACACACACACACACACACACACACACACACACACACACACACACACACACACACACACACACACACATATACACACACACACACACACACACACACACACACACACACACACACACACACACACACACACACACACACACACACACACACACACACATTATTGACAAGTGCCTTTGACAACTAGTAACTAGCACTAAAGAACATTCTTTTATCAGGACAACGTTTCGCCCCTTTTAAGAGCTTATCAGTGACTCGATAAAGCTCTACACAAAACGAAATAACCCAATAGAAGCCTCTTCTGCAGTCGTTTTATTTTACTGAACCATGGTACACTGCGTTAAATACCTTACTGAATCATTGTCCGGTACCTTAGATACCTTACTGACTGATGCCACAGGAAATATACACTGAGATTTGCATTTCTCTTGGCGTAAATATACTGTGAGTTTACTTTAATCCCTGTTCTTGTCTGGCGACGAAAAGGTTTCATGCTGCCTATATGATCCTAGTGTAGTCGACAGGCTTTAAACGCCATTCACCAACGAGCCAGAAATGGCCCCATGTGAATGTAAACACAGTGGGGTGAGGCAGGACCAGGTGAACAGGGTTCGATATGGCGCAAGCTGTCAGTATCCCTTACAAGCCCAACAACAAAAAGACCAAGATACAGCATAAGTTGTCAGTGGCCCTTACAAACCCAACAACAAGAAGACCAAGAGAAGAGGGCTCGATACAGCGTAAGCTGTCAATAACCCTTACAAACCCAACAACAAGATCAGGAGAACAGGGCCTGATGCAGCATAAGTTGTCAGTGGCCCTTACAAACCCAACAATACCAGGATAATGGGAGGCACAAATAAGCTTTCTTATAAAGTTCCTCCCCATAGTGCAATTTATTTTCGTAAATGAGCTGGAAGAAGTTGACACAGAATCGAAGAAGAACAGAAAAGCCCTCACAGTACGCAGTGTTCAATTATGGATGCGCTCTTTCAGTCGCGTTGCCAACAAAAAAAATTTCACTGGGTAGAGGAGCTTTGCGTGAGAGTTTATTGTAATCAGGTTTGATCAGAAGAGGAGGAGGAGGAGGATGGATCTAACTCCTTGGATCAGGAACCCTTCACCGGTATCGAGGCACTTTCCTCAGGGATCTATTTGGCAACAGAAACATCTGTAGCAGTGAATATTGATTCATGGAATTGAATAGTAGCGTCATTAGTAAATCGTCATTAGTAAGACATCAAGCTGGCACAGAGTGAACCGTCGTTAATAATAATAATAATAATAATAATAATAATAATAATAATAATAATAATAATAATAATATTATTATTATTATTATTATTATTATTATAATCTTTATTTCTACAAGTACATGATACAACTTATACAGACCATAGTCGACATCAATGACATACTATATAGAAAGTCCCTTGTTATGCAGATTATTTCGGGCAACTTAGGTCAATTTTGTTTCCCAGGGTGCAACCCACACCAGTCGGCTAACACCCACGTGCATACTTACTGCTAAGTGACCAGGGGCAACAGGTGTAAAGAAACACGCCCAATGTTTTCACCCATACCGGGGATCGAACCATGGGCACTCATTGTGTTAGGTGAGTGCGCTACCAGCCGAGAATGAGCAAAACGTGGTTAATAAGGCTGACAAACCGTGAAGACTATGTATCTTTCATACAACACCAGGTGGTATGTATACTGGTGTATCAGAGCCGTGAAGATTGTTATACAACACCAGGTGGTATGTATACTGGTGTATCAGAGCCGTGAAGACTGTTATACAACACCAGGTGGTATGTATACTGGTGTATCAGAGCCGTGAAGACTGTTATACAACACCAGGTGGTATGTATACTGGTGTATCAGAGCCGTGAAGACTGTTATACAACACCAGGTGGTATGTATACTGGTGTATCAGAGCCGTGAAGACTGTTATACAACACCAGGTGGTATGTATACTGGTGTATCAGAGCCGTGAAGACTGTTATACAACACCAGGTGGTATGTATACTGGTGTATCAGAGCCGTGAAGACTGTTATACAACACCAGGTGGTATGTATACTGGTGTATCAGAGCCGTGAAGACTGTTATACAACACCAGGTGGTATGTATACTGGTGTATCAGAGCCGTGAAGATAGTATGTCTCAAATGACTCAGATAACACCAGAGATTTACTGCCCATTTATGACAATGTGGACACATGGAAGATGTATCCAAGAGTGCTAGCTATTGTGGGAGAACCTTGATGTATATATATCCTCTTTGATGCTCCCCCACCCCCTTCTCTCCCTCACTCTCTCTGGTCTGTTGATAATTCTGCAGGGAGGCTCCTTGCCAAGCTCGGGACAGATACCAGTGTGCTGCTTGCACCTCTGTCTTTGAGAAGGAACACCTTGCACCGTCTGCTGTTCACTTTGATGTGGTACTACAGCTGTGCTCACGCCAGCTGTGTTTACACCAGCTGTGTTCTCTTCCTGGATTATCTTCGCAGGTAAAAAACAATCAATTGTGGTTAATAACTTTGAAGGGTTAATTACCCTACCTGGAGTCTACCTGGAGAGTGATCATAGTCCTGGGGTCAACGACCCCGCGGTCCAGTTCATGACCAGGCTCACTGCATAACACTGGAGAGGAACAGTCACTCTAAAGAACAGAGGCACAATACAGTAACTGGAACAATACAGAAACAACCGCACGTAGGAGAAAGAATCTTATAACGACGTTTCGGTCCGACTTAGATCATTTTTAACTAGTCAACGGTCTAACAGAGTCTAGAGTGTAACAGTAAGCTAGAGTGTAACAGTAAGCTAGAGTGTGACAGTAAGCTAGAGTGTAACAGTAAGCTAGAGTGTGACAGTAAGCTAGAGTGTAACAGTAAGCTAGAGTGTAACAGTAAGCTAGAGTGTAACAGTAAGCTAGAGTGTGACAGTAAGCTAGAGTGTAACAGTAAGCTAGAGTGTAACAGTAAGCTAGAGTGTGACAGTAAGCTAGAGTGTAACAGTAAGCTAGAGTGTGACAGTAAGCTAGAGTGTAACAGTAAGCTAGAGTGTAACAGTAAGCTAGAGTGTAACAGTAAGCTAGAGTGTGACAGTAAGCTAGAGTGTAACAGTAAGCTAGAGTGTAACAGTAAGCTAGAGTGTGACAGTAAGCTAGAGTGTAACAGTAAGCTAGAGTGTAACAGTAAGCTAGAGTGTGACAGTAAGCTAGAGTGTAACAGTAAGCTAGAGTGTGACAGTAAGCTAGAGTGTAACAGTAAGCTAGAGTGTAACAGTAAGCTAGAGTGTAACAGTAAGCTAGAGTGTGACAGTAAGCTAGAGTGTAACAGTAAGCTAGAGTGTAACAGTAAGCTAGAGTGTGACAGTAAGCTAGAGTGTAACAGTAAGCTAGAGTGTAACAGTAAGCTAGAGTGTGACAGTAAGCTAGAGTGTAACAGTAAGCTAGAGTGTGACAGCTAGAGTGTAACAGTAAGCTAGAGTGTAACAGTAAGCTAGAGTGTGACAGTAAGCTAGAGTGTAACAGTAAGCTAGAGTGTGACAGTAAGCTAGAGTGTAACAGTAAGCTAGAGTGTGACAGCTAGAGTGTAACAGTAAGATAGAGTGTAACAGTAAGCTAGAGTGTGACAGTAAGCTAGAGTGTAACAGTAAGCTAGAGTGTAACAGTAAGCTAGAGTGTAACAGTAAGCTAGAGTGTAACAGTAAGCTAGAGTGTAACAGTAAGCTAGAGTGTAACAGTAAGCTAGAGTGTAACA